>NW_024412759.1:145916-188082 GCF_014898765.1 Herpailurus yagouaroundi
ATTGAGGAGGGCACCTTTTGGGATGAGCACTGGGTGTTGTATGGAAAACAATTTGACAATAAATTTCATATATAAATAAAAAAAAGAACACTGTAAGCAGTTGCTGAACTTTGGGTTAAAATAAAGTACTTTGAGTCATTCAAGATAAAACCAGCTCACTTGAAGATAAGTCATATGCAAATCCAGACCAAGATTTAACAACAACAACAAAAGAAGGAAAAGGGTAAAACCTTTTATATTTATGGGACTCCATCAAGACAGCTACTTGCTGTGGAGAGACAAAGGGAAGAAAAAGAATGCTGGGGAATCATAGGACTGTATCTGAAATTGAGAAAAACCAGAGACCAGGATTCAGAAAGATCAATCTCTAACTGCAGAGCTTTCTCCAGAATGGTGCCAGCTGCCCTGTTCCTGCACCTGGGGAGGAAGATAGCCAGTCCCCAGCTCAGTAACTAGGTCTGAGGCACAGTCCTCACTTGGAGAAAGTAATCCCTTCCCTGGAGTGCTGTGGGAATAAGGTATTTAACAATTCAAAGGACAAAGAGTGCCTGCACCCACCAGCCAAAGACTATATATCTGGCAGGGCCGAGCGGCATTTCCCCAGAACCAGGGCACATGGAGTGGGACCCCTTAAGATATCGGGGTTTAAATCCCAGCTGAGCACCAGGGAGGCATGGGAGTCAGTGGAGTGGGGGGGTGGGGTGGAAAAAGCCTCATTTGTGCCTGTGGTAGAGAGAGGATGGTCAATTAGAATGGTTTGGGACACCCAGTCCATGGAAGAGAGACTGGGATATTGCCATTTTTCTCACGATCCACAGGAAGGTGGGGCTTCAGGGGACAGACAGCAGACCCACAGTGGAGGTGGGACCCACCTACACCAAACCAGGCCCCTCTATGCCTGGAAATTGCATATCTACTGGAGCTGGATTGGCACTGAAGAACCAGACAGCCCCTCCTCAAGACCAGCACTGCCACCAGTTCCAAAGCATCCAGCAGTTTTGCATTTCCTGATTTAATTCTTGGATAATTCTTATTTTATATATTTATATTTATATTTATATTTATTTCCTCTTCTAATCTGGTTATTCTGATTGTTGGTTTCTTAAACAGACATCCTTACTCTATTCTCTTTATACTTGTTTTATACCTCCTTCTTTATTTTTCTCTCACTCCCTCTCTCTCTCTCTGGATTAAACCTTATAGTTGCTCTGTCTGCTTAATTTTCTTTTGTTTTCTTTCTCTCTGTCTCTGTTATTTCTCTCATTGTATGGGATAATGCCTCTTCCATCAACACTGACCCCACACTGTTGTTTACTTGTAGCTGATGTTTCTGCTTTTTTTGTTCTTGGTTTGTTTATTTGTTTTTCTTCCCAGGGTGACTTCAATGACCGAATCAAAGCACACCTGCTGGAGGTTCCAAAACATCACTACAAGTAGGGATATAAAACAAAGTCACAACAATAGAGAGCAAGTAAGACATTACAAAAAATACCTCCTGAAGGGCCAGGCTCTAGACAGTGTTTGACCCCTCTTTAATACAGTAGAGGGGCGCCTGAGTGACTCAGTCGGTTAAGCGTCCAACTTCGGCTCAGGTCACGATCTCGCGGTCCGTGAGTTCGAGCCCAGCGTCGGGCTCTGGGCTGATGGCTCGGAGCCTGGAACCTGCTTCCGATTCTGTGTCTCCCTCTCTCTCTGCCCCTCCCCCGTTCATGCTCTGGCTCTCTCTGTCTCAAAAATAAATAAACGTTAAAAAAAAATTTAAAAAAAATACAGTAGAGCTCACAGGTGCAAGGCATATAGCAGGTTTTTAAAACACATAAGGTACAGAAAACTAGCCAGAATGATGAAATGGAAGAATTCTCCTGAAAGAAATTCCAGGAAGAAATGAAAGCTAAAGAAATGAAAGCTAAAGAAATGAAACCTAAATATATAAACAATATAATTAAGTAAGAATTTAAAATAACAATCATAAGATTAATCACTGGACTTGAAGAAAAGCATAGAAGACAGTAGAGAATCTATGGCTGCAGAGATCAAGGAACTAAAAAAATAGTAATGATGAATTAAAAACTGTTGGTATTTTTTACCAACCATCATTACCAATAGTAATGATGAATTAAAAAAATGTCAAAATAAACTAGAAGTAGTGAAAGCAAGGAAAGAAAAGTAAGAGGGTAGAATAAGTAAAATAGAAGGTAAAATGGAAATAGATGAAGCTTAGGAAAAAAGGCATAAAAAAAAT
The DNA here is from genome assembly GCF_014898765.1 of Herpailurus yagouaroundi. Taxonomy (NCBI): domain Eukaryota; kingdom Metazoa; phylum Chordata; class Mammalia; order Carnivora; family Felidae; genus Herpailurus; species Herpailurus yagouaroundi. The sequence continues at coordinate 148,159 of NW_024412759.1, forward strand.
CTAGACTCTAAGGGGAGAATAAGAGAACTAAGTGATCAATGAACCCCCAAAGTCTGGTTTGCAAAAACAGAGGGGCCGGACTGTGTGAATTCTGAAAGCCAGCAGGACTTAACATCTGGAATATTAGAAGTCCAGAGCTCTGCACTTGGAGAGCAAGGAAGGCGAGAGGACGCCAGGAGGGAGAGTTGTTGAGCCATGGTAGGACAGAGCTCGGTGGGGTAACAAAGGTGCTGGCAAGAGCTATTTCCCTCTCCCATCCCGCAGCCGAAAATCCAAAGTGAAAAAGTTCCTGTCACCAAACTTGATTGTACCATGCAAAAGCCCAAAACTGTGCTTCTCTGGATCCATCCCTCCCTTGGGCCTGCCTCCCTCCTGGTGCTTCAAGGCCCCTCCGCCAGGAGACGACTGAAGGCAAGGCAAAGCTAGCTAAGCCTGCCCCTCCTGCCCCTGTGCACCATGCTAATTGACCCTGTCAAATACTCCCATGGCCAGATCCCATAAAAGCAGCACCACAAGCATGGCAGTATGCAAGCAGCCAAAACAGGAGCCACACCACTCCACAGTGAGGACTGCCCCTGGGAGAGGGGAAGATAAGGTACACACCAGTCTGACTGTGGCCCCAGCCCCAGCTGGGGGCATATATTGGGGCTGACTACGGCCCTGCCCACCAACACAAGTTTCTATGGACAGCACAGGGAAGTGCCTTGCAGTTTGGAGCTACCACAGGGACTACCCAAAATGACAAAACAGAAGAATTCTCCTCAAAAGAAATTCCAGGAAGTAGCGACAGTTAACGAATTGATTAAAAACGATTTAAGCAATATAACAGAACAAAAGTTTAGAATAATAGTCATAAGATAAATCGCTGGACTTGAAAAAAGCACAGAGGACAGCAGACAATATATTGTTACAGAGATCAAAGGACTAAACAATATTCATGAGGAACTTAAAAATGCTATAAATGAGATGCAAAATAAAATGGAGGTGGCCATAGCAAGGATTGAAGAGACAGAGGAGAGAATAGGTGAATTAGAAGATAAAATTACAGAAAAAGAGGAAGGTGAGAAAAAGAGAGATAAAAATATCCAGGAGTATGAGGGGAAAATTAGAGAAATAAGTGATGCAATCAAATGAACAATATTCTTACCATAGGAATTCCAGAAGAAGAAGAGAGAAACAAAGGGGCTGAAGGTACACTTGAAGAAATTATAGCTGAGAACTTCCATGATCTGGAGAAGGAAACAGGCATTAAAATCCAAGATGCACAGAGAACTACCTTCAGGCGTAACTTGAACTGATCTGCACAACATATCATAGTGAAACTGGCAAAATACAAGGATAAAGAGAAAATTCTGAAAGTGGCTAGGGATAAACAGACTCTAACTTACAAAGGCAGACACATAAGAGTAGTAGCAGACCTATCTACTGAAACTTCGAAGTCCCAAAAAATGGCAGGAAGTCTTCAATGTGATGAACAGAAAAAATATGCAGCCAAGAATCCTTTATCCACAAAGTCTGTCATTCAAAATAGAAGGAAAGATAAAGGTTTCCCCAAACAAAAACTGAAGGAATTCATCACCACTAAATCAGCCCTACAAGAGATACTAAAGGGGACTCTGTGAGTGTACTGTTGTAAGAACCACAAAGTCCAGAGACATAACTACAAGCATGAAAACTACAGATTACGCAACCACTCTAAACCCATATCTTTCAATACTAACACTGAATGTAAATGGACTAATCAAAAAACATAGGGTATCAGAATAGATAAAAAAAAAAAGACCTATTTGCTGTTTACAAGAGACTCATTTTAGACATGAGGACACCTTCAGATTGAAAGTGAGGGCATAGAGAACTATCATGCTGATGGAAGTCAAAAGAAAGCTGGAGTAGCCATACTTACATCAGACAAACTAGACTTTAAAGGCTGTAACAAGAGATGAAGAAGGGCATTATACAATAATTATAGGGTCTATCCATCAAGAAGAGCTAACAACTATAAATGTCTATGCACCGAATACGGAAGTCCCGAAATATATAAAACAATTAATCACAACTATAACCAACCTTATTGATAAGAATGTGGTAATTGCAGGGGACTTTAGTACCCTACTTACAGCAGTGGATAGATTATAAAGACACAGGATCAATAAGGAAACAAGGGCCCTGAATGACACATTGGATCAGATGGACTTGACAGATATATTTAGAACTCTGCATCCCAAAGCAACAGAATATACTTTCTTCTTAGTATATGTGCTGCCGAAGTGAGCACTGGAATATACTTTCTTCTTGAGTGCACATGGAACATTCTCCAAGATAAATCACATACTGGGTCTCAAAACAGCCCCTCATAAGAATAAAAGAATGAGATCATACCATGCACACTTTCAGACCACAATGCTATGAAACTTGAAATCAACCACAGGAAGTCTGAAAAACCTCCAAAAACATGGAGGTTAAAAAACACCCTACTAAAAATTGAATGGGTCAACCACACAATTAGGGAAGAAATTTATAAAAAATATGGAAAAAATGAAAATGAAAATACAACAATCCAAAAGTTTTGGGATGCAGTGAAAGCAGTACTGAGAGGAAAGTATATTGCAATCGAGGCCTATCTCAAGGAACGAGAAAAATCCCAAATATAAAAATCTAATAGCACACCTAAAGGTAATAGATTCATAACAGCAAAGACACCCTAAACCCAGCAGAAGAAGAGAAATAAAGAAGATCAGGGCAGAGTAAACAATATAGAATCTAAAAATCTGTAGAGCACATCAATGAAAGCAAGAGTTGGTTTTTTGGAAAAATAAAATTGACAAACCTCTAGCCAGGCTTCTCAAAAAGAAAATGGAGACGACCCACAGAGATAAAATCATGAATGAAAATGGAATTATTACAACCAATCCCTCAGAAATACAAGCATTTATCAGGGAATACTATGAAAAATTATATGTCAACAAACTGGACAACCTGGAAGAAATGGATAAATTCCTAAACACCTACACACTTCCAAAATTCAAACAGGAAGAAATAGAAAACTTGAATAGACTCAAAACCAGCTTTTGAATCACTTATCAAAAATCTGCCAACAAATAAGAGTCCAGGACCAGATGGCTTCCCAGGGGAATAGAACCAGATGTTTAAAACAGAGATAAAACCTATGCTTCTCAACATATTCCAAAAAATAGAAAGGGAAGGAAAACGTCCAGACTCATTCTATGAAGCCAGCATTACTTTGATTCCTAAACCAGACAGAGAACCAGCAAAAAAAAAGAACTACAGGCCAATATCCCTGATGAATATGGATGCAAAAATTCTCAACATGATACTAGAAAATCAAATTCAACAGCATACAAAAAGAATTATTCACCATGATCAAGTGGGATTCATTCCTGGGATTCAGGGCTGGTTTAACATTCACAAATCAATCAATGTGATACATCACATTAATAAAAGAAAAGATAAGAACCATATGATCCTGTCAATCAATGCAGAAAAAGCATTTGACAAAATTCAGCATCCTTTCTTAATAAAAACCCTCGAGAAAGTTGGGATAGAAGGGACATACTTAAACATCATTAAAAAAATTTATGAAGAGCCCACAGCTAATATCATCCTCAATGGGGAAAAACTGAGAGCTTTTCCCTGAGATCAGGAAAACGACAGGGATGTACTCTCTCACCACTGTTGTTTAACATAGTGTTAGAAATTCTACCATCAGCAATCAGACAACAAAATGAAATAAAAGGCATCAAAATTGGCAAATATGAAGTCAACCTTTCACTTTTTCCAGATGACATGATTATACATGGAAAGCCCGATAGACTCCACCAAAAACTGCTAGAACTGATACATTAATTCAGCAAATCGCAGGATATACAATTAATGTACAGAAATCAATTGCATTCTTATACACTAATAATGAAGCAAGAGAAAGACAAAGAAACTGATCCCTTTCACAATTGCACCAAGAAGCATAAAATACCTAGGAGTAAACTTAATCAAAGATGTAAAAGATCTGTATGCTGAAAACTATAGAAAGCTTATGAAGGAAATTGAAGAAGATACAAAGAAATGGAAAAAGCATTCTGTGCTCATAGATTGGAAGAATAAATATTGTTAAAATGACAATACTACCCAAAGCAATCTACACATTCAATGCAATCCCAATCAAAATTGCACCAGCTTTCTTCTCAAAGCTAGAACAAGTAATCCTATAATTTGTATGGAACCACAAAAGACTTCGAATCACCAAAGTAATATTGAAGAAGAATAAAGTGGGAGGCATCACGATCCCAACCTCTACTACAAAGCCATAATCATCAAGACAACATGGTATTGGTATAAAAACAGACACATAGACCAATAGAATAGAATAGCGACTCCAGAACTAGACCCACAAAAGTATGGCCAACTAATCTTTGACAAAGCAGGAAAGAATATCCAATGGGAAAAAAAAAAGTCTCTTTAACAAATGGTGGTTGGAGAACTGAATAGCAACATGCAGAAGATTGAAACTAGACCACTTTTTTACACCATTCACAAAAATAAACTCAAAATGGGTAAAGGACCTGAATGTGAGACAGAATACCATCAAAATCCTAGAGGAAAATGCAGGAAAAAACCTTTCTGACCTCAGCCACAGCAATTCCTTACTTGACACATCTCGAAAGGCAAGGGAATTAAAAGCAAAAACGAACTATGGGGACCTCTTCAAGATAAAAACCTTCTGCAGTTCCAAGTAAAAAAAAATCAATAACACTAAAAGTCAACTGATGGAATGGGAGAAGATATTTGTACATGACATATCGGATAAAAGATTAGTATCCGAAATCTATAAACAACTCACCAAACTCCACACCCAAAACACAAATAATCCAGTGACGAAATGGGCACAAAACATGAATAAACACTTGTCTAAAGAAGACATCCAGATGGTCAACAGGCACATTAAAAGATGTTCAACGTCCCTCATCATCAGGGAAATACAAATCAAAACCACACTGAGATATCATTTCACGCTGGTCAAAGTGGCTAAAATGAACAAATCAGGAGACTATAGGTGCTGGAGAAGACGTGGAGAAACGGGAACCCTCTTACAAGTTGGTGGGAATGCAAATTGGTGTAGCCACTCTGGAAAACCAATTTGACAATAAATTTCATATTAAAAAATGCTATGAATCTTAAAATCAACCAGAGGAAAAAGTTTACAAAATATCCAAAGGAATGGGGGTTGAAAAACATCCTACTAAAGAATGAATGGGTTCACCAGGCAACTAAAAAAGAAAATAAAAAAAAAAATATGAAAACATGACAGTACAAACCCTTTGGTATTCAGCAAAGGCAGTACTAAGAGAAAGATACACTGAAATACAGGCCTATCTCAAGAAACAAGAACAATCCTAAATACAAAATCTAACATCACACCTAAAGGAACTAGAAGAAGAACAGCAAAGAAACCCCAAGGCCAGAAGAAGAAAAGAAATAATAAAGATCAGAGAAGAAATAGACAATATAGGATAATAAAATAAATAAAAAGCAGAACAGATTGATGAAACTAAGAGCTGATTTAAAAATATATATATGTAAAAAAAAAATTGATAACACCCTAGACAGACTTCTCAAAAAGAAAAGAGACAGGACTCCAAGAGATAAAATCACAAATTAAAATAGATTTATCAAAACCAATCTCTCAGAAATAAAAACAATTATCAGAGAATACTATGAAAATTTCTATGACAACAAACTGGAAAACATGGAAGAAATGGACAAATGGCTAGACATCCACACACTACCAAAACTCAAATGGGAAAAAAATAGAAAATTGAACAGACCCATAACAGTGAAAAAATTGAATTAGTTATCAAAAATCTCTGAACAAGTAAGACTCCTGGGCCAGAGTTGCAGGGGAATTCTACTAGTCATTTATTTTTTTTTTTTTTTAAATTTTTTTTTTCAACGTTTTTATTTATTTTTGGGACAGAGAGAGACAGAGCATGAATGGGGGAGGGGCAGAGAGAGAGGGAGACACAGAATCGGAAACAGGCTCCAGGCTCCGAGCCATCAGCCCAGAGCCCGACGCGGGGCTCGAACTCACGGACCGCGAGATCGTGACCTGGCTGAAGTCGGACGCTTAACCGACTGCGCCACCCAGGCGCCCCTCTACTAGTCATTTAAAGCAGAGTTAATACCTATCTTTCTCAAACCATTATGAAAAATAGAAATGGAAGGAAATCTTCCAAACTCAATCTATGAAGCCAGCATTACCTTGATTCCAAAACCAGACAGAGATCCCACAAAAAAAGGAGAAATATAGGCCTATATCCCTGATTAAACTGGATGCAAAATTCTCAGCAAGATAATAGCAAGTCAGGGGTGCCTGGGTGGCTCAGTCAGTTGAGAGTCCGACTTTGGCTCAGGTCATGACCTCGTGGTTCATGAGTTTGAGCTGTGCGTTGGGCTCTGTGCTGATGGCTTGGAGCCTGGAGCCTGCTTCGGATTCTGTGTCTCCCTCTCTCTCTGCCCCTTCCCCGCTCATGCTCTGTCTCTCTCTGTCTCTCAAAAATGAATAAACGTTAAAAAAAAATTAAAAGATACTAGCAAATCATTTTCAACAGCATATAAAAAGAATTATTCACCATGATCAAGTGGGATTCATTCCTAGGCTGCAGAGCTGGTTCAGTATTTGCAAATCAATCAGTTTAATACATCATATTAATAAAAGAAAAGATAAGAACCATTGATCCTGTCAAGAGATGCAGAAAAAACATTTGGCAAAATACAGCATCCATTCTTAATAAAAACACTCAAGAAAATCAGAATAGAAGGAACATACCTAAACATCATAAAAATTATATATGAAAAGCCCACAGTTAATATCATCCTCAATGGAGAAAAACTACGAAATTTCTCCCTGAGATCAGGAATGTGACAGGAATATATACTTTCACCATTTTTGTATAGCACAGTGTTGGATGTCTTAGCCTCAGCAATGATACAACAAGATAAAATAAAATGCATCATAATTGGCAAAGAAGAAGCCAAATTTTCACTTTTCACAGATGACATGATACCCTACAGACCTAACTAAAAGTCCACTAGAACTGACACATGAATTCAGCAAAGCCACACTATACAAAATTAATGTACAGAAATCAGCTGCATTGTTTTTTTAAAAATTTTTAATGTTTATTTATATCTGAGACAGAGAGAGAGAGAGAGAGAGAGAGAGAGAGAGAGAGAGCCTGAGTGGGGAGGGGCAGAGAGAGAGAGGGAGACACAGAATCCAAAGCAGGCTCAAGGCTCTGAGCTGTCAGCACAGAGCCCGACGTGGGGCTTGAACCCACAAAGTGTGAGATCGTGACCTGAGCTGGAGTCGGTCGCTCAACCGACTGAGCCACCCAGGCACCCCAGCTGCATTGTTTTTCACCAGTAATGAAACATCAGAAAGGGAAATCAAGAAATTGATCCCATTTACAATTGTACCAAGAACCCCTAAATATCTAAGAATAAACCTAACCAAAGATGTAAAGAATATATGTGCTGAAAACTAGGAAACTTATGAAGGAAATTGAAGAAGACACAATGAAATGGAAAAAAAACATCCCATGATCATGGATTGGAAGAATAAATATTGTTAAAATGTCAATACTATCCAAATCAATCTACACATTCAATGCAATCCCAATCAAAATTGCACCAGTATTCTTCTCAAAGCTAGAACAAGCAATCCTAAAATTTGTATGGAATCACAAAAGACCCCAGATTGCTAAAATAATATTGAAAAAGAAAACCAGGGGCGCCTGGGTGGCGCAGTCGGTTAAGCGTCCGACTTCAGCCAGGTCACTATCTCGCAGTCCCTGAGTTCGAGCCCCGCGTCAGGCTCTGGGCTGATGGCTCAGAGCCTGGAGCCTGTTTCCGATTCTGTGTCTCCCTCTCTCTCTGCCCCTCCCCTGTTCATGCTCTGTCTCTCTCTGTCCCAAAAATAAATAAACGTTGAAAAAAAAAAAGAAAAAGAAAAAGAAAAAGAAAACCAAAGCAGGAAGCATCACAAAACCAGACTTCAAGCTGTATTATAAAGCTATAATCAACAAGATAGTATGTTACTGACACAAAAGCAGAAACATAGACCAATGGAATAGAATAGAGACTCCAGAATTGGACCCACAAATGTATGACCAACTAATATTTGACAAAGCAGGAAAGAGTATAGAATGGGAAAAAAAAGCCAGTCTCTTTAGTAAATGGTGCTGGGATAACAGGACAGCAGCATACAGAAGAATGAAACTAGATCACTTTCTTACACCATACACAAAACTAAATGGGTGAAGGACCTGAATGTGAGACAGAAAACCACAAAAACCCTAGAGGAGAAAACAGGCAACAATCTCTTTGACCTCAGCTGCAGCAACTTCTTGATTTACACATCTCCAAAGGCAAGGGAATTAAAAGCAAAAATGAACTATTGGGACCTCATGAAGATAAAAAGCTTATGCATTGCAAAGGAAACAATCAACAAAACTAACAGGCAACTGACGGAATGGGAAAGATATTTACAAATGACATATTGGATAAAAGATTAATTTCCAAAATGTATAAAGAACATGCCAAACTCAACACCTGAAAAACAAATAATCCAGTGAAGAAATGGGGAGGAGACATAAATAGACAATTTTACAAAGAAGACATCTAGATGACCAATGGACAGATGAAAAGATGCTCAACGTCCTTCATCATGAGGGAAATACAAATCAAAACTATAGTGAGACACCACCTCACACCGGTCAGAGTGGCTAAAATGAACAACTGATGAAACAACAGATGCTGGCCTGGATGTGGAGAAACGGGAACCCTCTTGCATTGTTGGTGGGAATGCATACTGGTGCAGCCCCTCTGGAAAACAGTGTGGAGGTTCCTTAAAAAATTAAAAATAGAACTACCCTATGACCCAGCAATAGCACTGCTAGGAATTTACCCAAGGGACACAGGAGTGCTGATGCATAAGTGAACATGTACCCCAATGTTTATTGCAGCAGTGTCAACAATAGCCAAATTATGGGAGGAGCCTAAATGTCCAACAACTGATGAATGGATAAAGGCGATGTTGTTTATATATACCATGGAATACTAGTTGGCAATGAGAAAGAATGAATTCATGTCATTTGCATCAACATGGATGGAAGTGTCGGGTATTATGCTAAGTGATATAAGTCAGTTGGAAACATATATCATGTTTTCACTAATATGTGGATCTTGAGAAGCTTAGAGAAGACCATGCGGGAAGGGAAGGGAAAAATAGTTACAGAGAGGGAGGCAAACCACAAGAGACTCCTAAATACTGAGAACAAACTGAGGGTGGATAGGGTTTGGTGGACAGGGGAAAATAGGTGATGGGCATTGAGAAAGGCACTTATTGGGATGAGCGCTGGATGTTGTATAGAAGCCAATTGACAATAAATTATATTAAAAAACAAATGTAGATACATATTAATATATTACAGTATTGAGAATAGGCATACAAAAAAGTTAATATTTGCATTATGGAAGCTCAAAAAGAAGATCTACAAAAGGCGAGAAAGTTTATATAAAAATAAAATGACTAGGAGCCCCTGGGTGGCTCAGTCAACTGGTTAAACTTCTGATTTCAGCTCAGGTCATGATATCAGTGTTTGTGAGTTCGATCCCCACATTGGTCTCTGTGGTGACAGATCAGAGCCTGGAGACTGCTTGGATTCTCTCTCTGTCTCTCTCTCTCTCTCTCTCTCTCTCTTTCTCTGCCCCTTTCCCACTCGTGCACTGTCTCTCTTTATCTCTCTCAAAAATATATAAACATTGAAAAACCAAAAATAAAATGACTGAAAACTCCCAGAATGGGGAAGATAAGTAGATATCTAGATAAATGAGTGATAAATGTCCCCAACACATTCAGATAAAATAAGACTTCACTGAAGCATATTATAATCAATTGTCAAAAATTTAAAAAAATAAAATAAAACAGCAAGAGAAAGGAGCTTGCCACATGCAGAGAAATCCCCATAAGGCTATCTATAGTGTATTTCCCAGCAGAAATATTAGAAACCATGAATTGTGGGATGACAGACTTCACAGATTAAATGAAGAAAACCTGCCAAAAAAGAGTATTTTACCCATCAAAACAGTCATTTAGAAATAAGGGAGAAATAATGACTTTCCGGACAAGGAAGTCTGAGAGATGCCATCACCACTGAGACTGAATTATAAGAAATGCTAAAGGAACTCTTCAAATTAAAATGAAAAGACACTAATATAACCCTCTATATTAACTAAATGTAATTAAAATGAAAAGTTAAAAAAATTAAAAAGCTTAAAATTATTTAAAAATTTTAGGACACTAAGTATTAATGTAACTGTAAATATGAATGTGTAAAATGCACTGGTAAATATGCAGACAGATTCAGAATACTCTAATGCTGTAATCATGGTGTGTAAATCACTATTAACTGTAGAATAAATGTTAAAAGACAAAGTATTAAAATAACTATACTTTAATAATTTATTAAGGAATGTAAAATATAAATGTATGTAAATAGACATATTAAAAGCATAAAATGTTTGAAGGAAAGTAAAAATACAAAGTTTTTGCATATTATGAGATTAAATTTTAAATTTAAAATGGACTGTTGTAACTCTAAGATATTTTATGCAAAGCTTTTTGTAATCACAAAGGAAAATCTTATATCACACACATCAATGCTTAAGAGAAGGGTATCAGAGCATAAAACTACAGAAAAGCATCAAATCACAAAGGAATTCAGTAAAAGGCAAATAAAAGAACAAATGATCTACACAACAGCCAGAAAACACGTAGTAAACTGGCAATAAGAAGTCTTTGAATATTATTAATTTTTTACATGTAAATGGAATACATTTTCCAATCAAAAGACAGTGGCTAAAAGGTTAAAACAACAAAAATAAGACCACCTCTATATTATGTATGAAAGACTCAGATGTAACTGCTTACATAGACTGAAACTGAAATAATTGAATAGGATATTCTAAAATAATGAAAGCAATAGATAGATAGATAGATAGATAGATAGATAGATAGTAAGATAGATACACAGATAAATAAATCAGCAGTCACAAGATATAAAATCAACAAATTGAAATCAGGCACATTTCTATACACCAATACTGAAAGCAGCATGAAGAGAAATCAAAGAACCAATCCCATTTACAATTGTACCACAAACCATAAAATATCTAGGAATAAACCTAACCAAAGAGTTAAAATGTATGTAGGTGAAAACTACAGAAATCTTGTAAAAAATTTTTATGAAGACACAAATAAAAACACTCCATGCTGATGGACTGGAAGAACAAACTACTAAAATATCCACACTACCCACAGCAATCTCCATATTCAATGTAATCTCTATCAAAATAACACCAGCATTCTTCACAGAGCTAGAACAAACAATTCTAAAATTTTCCTGGAACCAGAAAAGACCTCAAATGACCAAAGTAATCCTGCAAAAGAAAAGCAAAGCTGGAAGCATCACAAATCCAGACTTCAAGCTATATTTTAAAATCTGTAATCAACAAGACGGTATACTACTGTCATGAAAACAGAAACATAGATCAATGGAACAGAATAGAGAACCCAGAAATGGACCAACAAATGTATGGCCAACTAACCTTTGACAAAGTAGGAAAGAATATCATATGGTAAAAATACAGTTTCTTCAGCAAATGGTGCTGGGAAAACTGGACAGTGACATGCAGAAGAATCAAACTGGACCACTTTCTTTCACCATATACAAAAATAAATTCAAAATGGACGAAAGACCTAAATGTGAGGAGTGTGGTTGGCTCAGTCAGTTAAACGTTGGACTTTGGTTCGGGTCATTGTCTCATGGTTCATGAGTTCAAGCCCCACATTGGGATCTCTGCTGTTAGCATGGAGCCTGCTTTGGATCTTCTGTTCTCCTCTCTTTCTTTCCCTCCCCACCTTCTGCTCATGCTCTCTCTCTCTCAAAAATAAACATGATAAAAAGACCTAAATGTAAAACAGCAAACCATAAATATTCTAGAGGAGAAAACAGCAGCAAATTCTTTGACTTTGGATGCAGCTGGTTCTTTTTTTTAATGTTTATTTATTTTTAAAGGACAGAGAGAGAGACAGAGTGTGAGTGGGGGAAGGCAGAGAGAGAGGGGGAGAAGCAGAATCCATAGCAGGCTCCAGACTCTAAGCTGTCAGCACAGAGCTAGACGTGGGGCTCGAACCCACGAGCTGTGAGATCATGACCTACATCAAAGTTGGACACTTAATCGACTGAGCGACCCAAGCACCCCTGGCTGCAGTGGGTTCTTACTAGACACACCTCTGGGGCAAGAGAAGCAAAAGCAGAAATGAACTATTGGGACCTCAGCAAGATAAAAACTTCTGCAAAGCAAAGGAAATGATCAACAAAACTAAAAGGCAACTGAAAGAATAAGAAAAGATATTTGCAAATGACATATATTATAAAAGGTTAGTAACCAAAATCTATAATGAACATATTAAACACAACACCCATAAAGTAATCTAGTGAAGAAATGGACAGAAGACATAAATAGACACTTTTCCAAAGAAGACATCCTGATGGCTAACAGACACAAGAGAAGATGCTCAAATTATTCATAATCAGGAAATATAAATCAAAACCACAATGAGATACCACCTCACAACTGTCAGGATCGTTAAAATTAACAATTCAGGAAACAACAGATGTTGGTGACAATGCAGAGAAAGGGGAACACTTTTGTACTGCTGTTGTGAATGCAAACTGGTGCAGCCACTCTGCAAATAGTATAGGGATTCCACAAAAAGTTAAAAATAGAACTACCTTACGAACTAGCAGTTTTACTACTCGGTATTTACCCTAAGGATACAAAAATGTTGATTAGAAGGGGCACAGGCACCCCAATGTTTACAGCAGTGCTTTCAACAATAGCCAATTATGAAACAGCCCAAATGTCCATCAATTAATGAATGGATAAAGAAGATGTCGTGTGTATATATAATACCATAGAATATTATTTGGCAATCTGAAAGAATGAAATCTTGCCATTTTCATCAATGTGGATGGTACTAAAGGTATGATGCAAAGCGAAAGAAGTCAGACAAAGATAAATATATGATCTCACTCATATGTGGAATTTAAGAAACAAAACAGATGAACATATGGGAAGAGAAACAAAAATAAAAGGAAAACAGAGAGGGAGGCAAGCCATAAGTGACTTTTGAATACAGAAAACAAACTTAGGGTTTCTGGAGGGGAGGCGGGTGGAGGGATGGGGTAAATGGGTGATGGGAATTAAGGAGGGCACTTGTTGGGATAAGCGCTGGGTGTTATATGTAAGTGATTAATTACTGGATTCTACTTCTGAATCCAGTAATACTACCCTATACGTTAACTAACTTGGATCTAGATTAAAAACAAATATGTTTAGCAAATAAATAAATAAATAAGTAAATAGTTGCCATTGTTATCTTAGACAATAGAGACTTTCAATCAAAAACTGTTATAGAATACAAAAATCATTATATAATGATGAAATAGTCAATTTATCAATTGTACATAACAATTGAAAATTTAAATGCCCCTAACATGGATCACTAAATATATAAATGAAATATTAAAAGATTTCAACTGAGACAAGGCATCAAAACACGAGTATAAATCTTTAATACCCCACTTTCAAAAATGACTAAATCAAGCAAAAATCAAATGACAATCAATAAGGATTATTGGACTTCAAGTACCCATTAGACCAACCCATATTTGCAATACATTCTATTTAATACAGCAGAATACACATTCCTGTGATGTTCACACAGAACAATCTCTAGGATAGATCATGTGTTAAGACACAAAACAAGTCTTAACAATTTAAGGAGACTGAAATCATACCCAGCACAATTTCTGACAAACAATATAAAAATCAGTAGCAGGTGGATAACTAAAACAATTTACATAAGTAAAAAGAAAACAACCCATGAATGAAGAACCAGTGACTCAAATAAATTAAAAGGAAAGTAAGTAAATGAGACAATGAAAACAAAAACACAGCATATCAAAATTTATAGGATGTAGCAAAGGGGTTCTATTAAATAATTCTAATGGAATAAAAGCCTACACTAAGATAAAAAAGAATATTCTAATAAAGAACCAAACATACACCTTAAGAAGTTATAAAAAGAACAATGTAAGGCCAAAGTTGTTGGAGGTAAGGAAATAAGAGAGATCAATTCAGAAATAAATGAAATAGAAAACAGAAAATGTAAATAATAATAAATGTAAGAGATGGTTTTAAAATATTAACCAAACTGACAAACCATTAGCTAGACTAAGATAAAAATAGAGAAAACTCAAATGAATAGAATCATAAATTAACAAGAAGATATTACTACAAATATACAAATATGTAAAGGATCATGCCATCAATTTGGACAAATTAAAAGAAATGGATTACTTCCTAGTAACATGCAGACTACTAAAACTGATTCATAAGAAAACATTGTAAAATTCTCAAAAAACCAATAATATGTAAGGAAATAGAAGCAGTAGTAAAAATCCCTCAGAAATGTCCAAGACCAATAAAAGGAAATGAGTTATTTAGCTACAAAATCACATGGAGGAAACTTAAATGCATAGTAACTAAATTAGAGTAGCCAATCTGAACAGATTGTATATTGTATGATTCCCACTATGTGACATTCTGGGAAAGCCAAGAATATGCAGATAGTAAAAAGATCAGTGGATACCTGGGGTAATCTAAGGGGAAAATCATGGGTAGAGCACAGAGGAATTTTGGAGTAGTGTAATGCTCTATGTTACATTACAGTGATGAATATATTTAATTATGTATTTGTCCAAACCATAGATGTAAAGCACTAAGAGAATCCCTAATGTAAACTATAGGCTTTGGATAATCATGAGGTTTCAATGTAGGTATGTCTTTGTTTAAAAAAAAAAAAAAAAATTATAAATAAATAAATAAATAATACAAACAAACAAAAAATTATGATCCTAGTGAATTATATTGTTACTGTGGAAGTCTATGCAGTGGTTATATGGAAATTTTCTGTACTTTCTTTTAATGTTTTTAATCCTAAAAGTGCTCTAGAAAAATTTGAGACAAAAATACTAAGAAATAATGTGTGTAAAATTGTAGATCATAAGTATTATCGAACATTAAAAAAAAAGAGGGAATAATTTTTAATTTTTGGTGAATATTATTTTTAGCAACCTCCCCAATGACATTTTTAAGACATTATTTCTTAGACTGTATATAATAGGATTAATGGTTGGGGGCACCATAGTGTAGAACATAGAAATTAAAAGGTCAGAAATAGAAGGAATCCCTGAAGGTGGCTTCAGATAAGCAAAGATGCCAGTGAAGAGAAATAATATAACTACCACCAGATGTGGAAGGCAAGTGCAGTAGGCTTTTGACTGACCTTCTGTTGATGGAATCTTCTTGACAGTGGAAAAGATGTTCACATAGGAAATGATGATGTAAATAAAACAACAGATGTCCAAAACCACACTAATGATAATAGGTACAATTTCTCTTGTTAAATTTTCTGAGTAAGATATAGCCAATAATTGGGGGATGTCACAAAAGAACTGATGGACTATGTTAGATCCACAGTAGGATAAGGAGAAGGTACCAACTGTGTGCATCAAAGCAATCAAACCCCCACCCAGCCAAGATGAGACTGTCAAGTGAACACACACGTCTTTGTTCATGATAATTTCATAGTGCAGGGGATGGCATATGGCAGCATAGCGGTCAAAGTACATTGCTGTCAGGAGATGCAGTTCTGTGGTTGCTGAAAAAACTACCAGAAAGGCATGGGCAACACAGCCAATGAATGAGATGGAGTTATTGTGAGACAAAGAGTTGGCAATGGATTTGGGAATAGTGATTGAAATTAGGCAGAGATCCCAAAAGGATAAATTATTCAAGAAGTAGTACATGGGGGTGTGGAGATTCCGGTCCAAAGTTGTGACCATAATAATGAGGACATTCCCCATCAGAGCACAGAAATAAATCAAAAAGAAGAGTATTAACTGCAAAATGTGTATATTTTCATTGGTAGAAAATCCCATGAGGATAAATTCTGTCACAAGTGTGAGATTTGTCACTATTGGAGGCATAATCTGTATAAAAAACAGAGAAATAAAATATCATTGTCAACTTTTCAATATTGAACATAAAATGGGTTTCTACAATGGCAATCATACAAACTATTTACCAGAGAAATCTAACTCCTACACATTATATCAACCACCAATAATTACTTGAGTAATATTATTTTATTGAACCACTTTATTTTCAGTTCTTGTAAATGTGTTTCAACACATGTCCTATGAAAATTGTTGAAGCGTTGAAATTTTCAACAGTTCTTATCAAGACATGAAAAGCATGTATCCTTCCCACATTTCTCAGTAAATTCAAAGTGACAAACCAACAACTATTAAATTGCGTCTTAGTCACATGGTACCTATATCATGATTATCCTATCACTAACAAAACCTGTTTCAGCATACCTCCAAGGAGTGGAATAGTAAACAATTCTTAGAAAGAAAGTGATTACAGACCTGCAATCTATCCTATGAAATCTTTAACCTACTTACTGTCTGCTTAATTTAGAGATGTCCTTACACTTAAAATGTTTAATAGTAGGGTACCTGGGTGGCTCAATCTGTTGAGCCTCTGACTTTGGCTCAGGTCATGATCTCATGGTCCATGGGTTTGAGCCCTGCGTCAGGCTCTGTGGTGACATCTCAGAGCCTGGAGCCTGCTTCAGATTCTGTGTCTCCTTCTCTCTCTGTCCCTCCCCTGCTCACACTCTCTCACACTTAAACACAAATAAACATCAAAATAAATAAATAAATACAATGTTTAATAGAGAGATTAAATAGAAATCAATCTAACTTTGTTCTCATGCACAAAACTCAAAATATTTATCATAAAATTACATGGTTTTATGTGCATACTTTCATATGATACATGTCCTGATTTAGTCATCAAAAATCCTACATTGTTTTAGCTAAGATTATTGACCTCCTCATCACCAATTGATTCATTGTTCACACTGTCATCTGATTTCTCCCACTATATCATTAGGGGAAAAAAAATATTTTCCTCACAAACTTTTTTTTTCCTTTTTCATCATATTTACACATCTAATACTAAAATGTTTGTACTTGCAAACTATAACAGTTTTCAAGTCCACCTCCTGTCCAATCCCCTTCCTTGTCTTCTTCTTTTCTTCCCATAAAATTAATGCAAATCTCTGGCAGAGAAGAATAGACCACACACTGTAGGAGATAAATCCAAATAGTTTTAGTCTCATGAGTGTGGTTGTCAATTTGATTTACAGTGACATTTGGTGTCTTCTGTTTGTACAGATTTTATTAATCAGGCTTCATGCAAATTTAGGGAACTATAAAGATGCACTATACAATATTTTCTCCCACACCTTCTTCTTATTTTAATTATCCGACATATGTGATCAACCTCTCTCAATTGTGATGGACAATGGAATGATCCTGAGTAAATAGTGGTTGCTGGAATTGGGAAATAGTAATATAAAAATTTAAAAAAAATTTTTTTTCAACGTTTATTTATTTTTGGGACAGAGAGAGACAGAGCATGAATGGGGGAGGGGCAGAGAGAGAGGGAGACACAGAATCGGAAACAGGCTCCAGGCTCTGAGCCATCAGCCCAGAGCCCGACGCGGGGCTTGAACTCACGGACCGCAAGATCGTGACCTGGCTGAAGTCGGACGCTTAACTGACTGCGCCACCCAGGCGCCCCAAAAATTTTAATATATTAAAAAATATAATTGCAGAAACTTTAAAGAAAACAATGCAATAAATTTTACAATATATTTTAGTCCAAGACGTAAAAATATTCTGAATGATTTAAAATATGTTTTTAATAATTAAATTTTATATACATGTACTACTGTCCCTGTAGAAATACTATAAATTCTTCATCTTATAATACTACTAACAGCTCAAGTGATGGAGGAAGAAAAACTCAGAAGTTCAGAGCTACAAATAGAATGATTTCTATATATGCTTGTCATCTCTAATGTGATAGATATAAAATGATTGGGAAATACTAGCTTAAAGAGCTCTTGAAGGGGTGCCTGGGTGGCTTAGTCTGTTAAGCGTCCAACTTTGGTTCAGGTCATGATCTCACAGTTTGTGAGTTCAAGCCTCATGTCAGGCTCTGTGCTGACAGTGTGGAGCCTGTTTGAGATTCTCTGTCTCCCTCTCTCTCTGCCCCTTTCCTGCTCTCTCTCTCTCTGTTTCTTTCTCTCTCTCCTTCTCTCAAAAATATATAAACTTTAAATACAGAGTTCTTGAGGATTCTAATTTATACATGTGATTAATATTTGGGGGGATAAAAAATATAGCATTCCACTTTCAACACTTAGTGTTTTTTTTTTTTTAGTTTCACCTTGAGTTTCTTTCTTCATTACCTATTCTTATTAATTATGATTTAATTTAACATTTAATACAATTTAAGCTTAGTGTGTTACAGTTATACAGCTGGCAATTGTCATATATGCTCTAATTCAAAATATTATGATAGAATTATTAAAAATCATAAAAAGTGGAGTCTCTTAAATTGAGTAATATATATATATATTATGTGTGTGTGTGTGTGTGTGTGTGTGTGTATTTGCGTATGTATATATTTCTCCCAGTGAATCTGACTACAGAAACCTGGCATTTTTAAATCAAACAATCTGTGCAGCAGAATAAGACCATACCTTTACATTTTCTTGGTTTTCATTATTTGTAAAATTAGTATTTTTAACTCCTATTTTTCTCATATCCAAAATAAATTATTATATCTAAAACATTTTAAGCTTAAATATTTTTTTTTCTTCCAAATAAATCATTTAATAGTATACCTCCAAACCTGGTATATGAAAGTTCCAGTTGTATTTTTAACTATTACCATCACAAGGGCAGAAGGATATAAAATCTCATTTCAATACAGATGATCACATGTATTGATCCTCTGAAAAGTCATATGATTTCCATAACAAGCTTTATCGTTATGTCAATAGGAAGAAATATGGGACTTAAAGAACTTGGCAATTTTACCTCTCTTACTAGTCTCTTGTGTACTTGAATTGTCCAAGACCTTAATTTATTGAGCTGCCCTATTCCAAAGGGAAAATAATGTTATGTTTTTCTCGACTGAGTTGCTTAATTGCCACCAGCCAATAATAAATCTCACTGAAAATCAGTAGATTGTGTGTGTGTGTGTGCGGTTTTTTTTTTTTTTTTTTTGGTTGTTTACACATCTATGGATAGGATTGTAATTAACTTTAGCATCTAATGTTTTAGTCATGATATATTGAGTGTTGCCTATGGATCACAACCAGTTTTTGGCACCACTTCAGTAAAACCAATGCAGTGATTCAAAGTTCAAAAGTGAGCTCTAACCTCACTGTCTTTCACCAGGAGACAGAAACATTGGAAAGGAAGTGGGATGCACACAGAACAAAGAAGAGTGTAGTCCCAGAGAGAATAGGACTAAAATGGGTCCAAGAAAAGCACATGGTGAGGTTGTGACATGGGGGCTTCAGAGTCTAGTGCAACTTCAGGGAAGCAGGCAACAATAAACTAGATGAGGATTTAATTATATATAAAAAAATGAAAAAATAAAAAGAAATAGCTGCAAGGCCAGCAGACACTGCAGTTCATGTGAAGTTGTTAACTTTTACTCTGAATGAGAGGAAACCACAGATGACTTTGAGTAGAGAAAGTAAATGATCAACTTATATTTAAAGCTGATCAGTCTCTGACAAGTTCAGGCTGTGGAGATAGCTAACTGGAAATAAAAAATGAATGCTATGTCTCTATTCCTAATGAGGGTTCATGATGACTTAGAAAAAGCATGTAGGAGAGGTGAGAGAGGTATTTTGTTCATGAATATATTTTTAGAGTGATACCTAAAGTTCTCCTTTAACAAAACCTTAGTCTATTTTTGTTTTATAAACCCTAATCTCATGTGCTTAAGAGATTTTTTCAGATAATGATATTATTTTTGAGTGATATTTTTGAGAAAGTAAATTTAAACCTAAAATACTCTGACCAGAAAAATTGTATTGTACATTAGACAGCCAAAAAGAGACAACAAAGTAACATATTTTCTAGATATTCAAGGATTCTACTCCCATAAATATTGTTAATTTGATCTTGTCAAATTAATTAAAAGGATTAGACATTAGACAGCCAAAAAGACACAACAAAGTAACATATTTTCTAGATATTCAAGGATTCTACTCCCATAAATATTGTTAATTTGATCTTGTCAAATTAATTAAAAGTCAAAAACTTTAATTTGACTTTTTAGGATTTGAGGTTGTTTCTCTGTCTTCCCTCCTCCTTATCTATATTGATGACCTATGCACTCAAACTCACAATAATTTTATGTTTATGTGCCATAGACTCTGTCTGGAGTTCTCTGTTGCCCAACAAGAGAGTGGATTCAGGATTAAAGTGTGAGAGAGACTAATGTCTGAGAGGAGACAAAAGCCCTAAGGGTCGGTCCTTGCTCTGTTTTTATTAGGATCAGAAGACTTACAAGTGTGATGGATGTGAGCAAAGACAATGAAATCATAAACATTCACTCATGGGCATGAGGGAAAGGGGCTTTTGAAGATATGTAGTGTTAGGGGATTGGGCAACAGGAAACAAAATCCTGGTGCTGGGTGGAAGGTTTTTTACAGCAGATATGAGGCACCACCTCCCTTTACCTAAACTTGCCTGGGGACAAGAAAGAGCATGGTACCTCAGGGTCAACAAGGCACCTTTCTTTTGCTAATTAGTTCTGCTCCAGGCAACTTCGCCCTACAGAGGTCTATAGCCCTGTTTATCTGTTTACCTATTTTGGTCCTTTCTTCCTGTGAAAGCAGCCTTTTGCTATTGTATTAAGTTGGGAGGCATTTCCACCCTGAATACCTAATCTTGTTTATATCATTTTGGACAATTTCATCCTGAGATTTCCTATTCCTATACTGGGGGCCTTTGACCTGTTTACCTAATTTTATTTGCCTAATAATCTTGGATGCATTCATCCTGTGGCTTTCTATTTTTTTTTATATCTTGTTAACCCACCTATGCAAGCTCAGGGAATTCCTATGCTTTTTCCTCACATTTATGCATATTTGTTTATTCTCTTGCTGAATGATCTTGAGGGAGTCTCTTTGTTTCTTGTGCTCATGGATTTCACAGTTGTAAAGTTTCTGTTTACAGATCCTTGTTCTGAGAATAAAATGGAGCCTTTCATTCTTAAACTCATTTTATTCTTTTAATGAATTATCTTCCCTTTTTAAAAATTTTTGATACCTTTCTTTTTGTTTTTCTTTTCTTTCCTCTCTCAGGAAATTTATTATTTTGACTTCCTTAATTACTATTATTTTTAATGCTGTCTCTCTAACCTTTATTTTTTCTGTTTCTCATTTAACTCTTCATGGAAGTCTCCTAAACTGTCCTTACATCTTTACCATGTCAATGTTTTTCTGTATTTTACATTCAGATATTAATAATATTTATATAGTTCTCTATAGAAGAATTTCCTTTTTTATGAGAAATTTTATTCTTGGTTTCAATATTTCCTTCAATATTTCTGCAATACTTTTTTTTTCTTGGTTTCTATTCTCTATTAATATTACTGATATATTATTTTCTAACTTTAAAATTAGAATTTTCACACTCACCTGATGATCTCTGATTTTATAATTAAGAGTGAGGGAGTTTATGAAATGTTGGGTTTATGGGCTGAATTTGCTGTACAGCTGAGCTTCATTGAGAAGGAAGTAGAAATTTTGACAGGTCATAAATATCCATTTTAAGGTGGGTTTTTCTCCAGAAGTAAAAATCACAGAATATTGAGCTTAGTGGAAGACTGGTCACATGAATTCTGTAAAATATCTTAAAGTTAATTAATGTCTTCAAAATAGTTAATGTCTTTATTCAATACCTATCTATTTATGTATCCATTTTTCCCCACTACCATTTCTGCAATACCTTATATATCCAACTCTAATCTCTGTTTCAAATTCTGCATACTCTACATTAAACTCCTGCCTCCAGGAGTTGGAGTAATTTGTAAACTTTCAAAGTGGAACAAACTCTCTATTTTGAACAAACTCTCTTCTTACACAAAGTAACTAATCCAGAATATTTCATATTCAATTTCTTCTCCACTATTGTATTCTTTCTGAGGAAACATTTCTCAACTTCCCTATCATTGGGGAGACAGAAGGAGAGAGATATGGCTGTTTCAAATCTATTATTTTATCCAAAATTATGTTTTCCTTAATTTCAGGTGCATGATTCATTTTCCAATACAAAACAACAACAACAACAACAAAAAAAAAAAAACAAAAACAAAAACATTGTTACATCATAAAATAGTATAATAACTTTCACATCTAGTTGTGTCTATGTAAATAGTACCTTAAGCCAGACTATCTATCCCCAAAAAAGTCAGGCTATAAATAAAACATAGGAGACAATTGTTTTTAGGTAGTGAACATCAGACAGTACAAGAATGTAAATCATGATATCTGATTCCTGATTCTAGAAATAAAGGAAAAAAAAATACTATGCAACTATTTTGGACTTGGAAGGAAATGACAAATACACATGTCCTATTTCAGAAAAAAATCAGATTGTGGACACAAGCATTCACAGAATTTAGCACCTTCTAACTTGAATATCCAATGTAAAGACATGGCTATTGGAGAGGAGTTAAGCCTGTGGAAAAGTAAGGTGACCCTATGCTTGCTTCATTTTTCAAACACAGCCAGATAGATATCAAATCATTTTGAAAATTCAAGAAATCAGACTGAGAACAAACTGCACATGTAGAGGAAGAAAAAAAAATGGTCACATTGTAGAAGGTAGGAGATACAGAGAGTTGATTTGGAGAAGAAAGTAATTGCACGTGCTACAGAGGAAGGAGTCCTGATCACAGAAAGAGGAGTAAGAAAGAGAAAGTGAAAATAGTGTACAGGGGATTGCACAAGAGAAACTTTTCACTAAAACCATTGCCTGTGGAAAGGAAAGGGCCTGACTGTCACAGTTTTTATAAGCAGTGGTGCTCAAAGCCTGAAGTTTTAGATGTCCCACCATTTCTGGGGTCATGCCAGTTGGGCTTACCAGTGCTCCTGTGGGAAAGGAGGGAGGAGGCCCAAGAGTGGACAAGGTGGCCTTTGTTTCCTCTGGGTTGCACAGGGAGAAACAGTTCCTCTACTTGAAGTGCACTGAGGAGAGGCTGCATTACCTCACAGGGAACAAAAGAGTAAGTGGGTTCCATTGGGTGGCTGCATTAATTAGCTTAGCAGCAGAGGCACCTGATGAAGGCAGCCAACTTGGTAGCCAGCTTTTGACTGGGCTTTATCATAAACTCCAAATCCCACATGGTCTTGTGACTGCTTTTCTAGGACAAACCATCATCAGCCACAACACAAAGAGACGCAGAGGGTGAGCACAGGTCTGCACCACACCAGATCCCTGGAGCTTTGAAACTCAGCCACACACCTGAGATAAAACACAGCAATACTGTGCCACCAGGCAGAGAGATGGCTCGGACACAGGGTGAAGGCAAGTTCTGACAGAAGCTTAGGACACCTGAGGGGAGATTGTTCACTCTTCTGTGAGGGCTACCTGAACAGCAGTGGGTGCAAACTCCCTTTTCTGTGGATGAGAGAGCAGGTGATACCATTTCCCTCTGCTCATCATTATGGACAGACTTCAGTGGGCAATACAGCACATGAGTGGAGGCTGGAGTGCCTTACTCCAAGCCCAGCCCCACTCTGTCCTGCAGGTGCATCATTACAAGGACAAGTTGGCCTGAAAACCAGTGCATCAGGCCCCTTCCAAAGAAAACCAGCACACCACCCCACCCCCCTGCACACACAAAGTCTATTTATCATAGAGTGCTGCAAAGCTTCAGTTCTGAAGGAAATAAGATCTAGCCTTTTCTAACAAGCAAATGAAAACACAGTTAAAACTCACGACACACTGGACCAGATCCAAACACTCCACACTGCAGGCAAGAAGAAATTCAGCATAGGACTTATCTGACAGAAAAAGCAACCAAAACAGAACAGCAGAGTCCACACAGAAAAAAAAAAAAAAAAAAAAAAAAAAAAAAACCCTGACATTCCAGCCATGGACAGTATAGGACCTTTCTTAATATAGCGATTACTCTCAGGACCAGGAAATGTAACAGATTTTACTAACACACAATAGACAAAGGTCTAAGCAAATTTCAAAAAAGGAGGAATTAGTCACCCAAAAAAACGAGAAGAAGTTGTGGCAAAGGATCTAATAAAAATACATGAATAATATGCCTGAACAAAATTTTAAAATAAGGATATTATTGGGCTTGAGAAAAACCTACAAGACAGTATAGAATCCCTTTCTGCAGAGGTAAAAGACCTAAAAGCTAGTCAGGCCCCCCCCAAAAAAAGTTACAACCAAGATGAAAAACTGACAGCAGGCAATGAGAACGAGAATGGACAACACAGAGGAAAGAATCAGTGCTAAAGAAAATAGAATTGTGGAAAATAATGAAGCTGAACAAAAGAGAGAATGGAAAGTAATGGATCACAAATGTAGACTTAGAGAACTCACCTGACTCCATAATGTGTGATAACATTCTTATCACAAGAGTTACAGAAGAAGACAGGGGAAAAGTGCAGAAAGTTCATTTGAGAAAACCTTAGCTGAAAACATTCCTAATCTGGGGAAGGAAACAGCCATTCAAATCCAGGAAGCACAAAAAACTCCTATAAAATTCAACAAAAAGCCTGCAACAAGATATATTGAAATACAATTTGCAAAATATAGAGATAAGAAAAGAATCCTGAAAACACCAAGGAAAAAGAAATCCCGAACCTACAAGGGAAGATAAATCAAGTGAGCAGTAGACCACGCTTTAGAAACCTGGCAGGCCAGAAGCAAGTGGCATGTTATATTCAACATCATGAAGGGGGTTAAAGATGCAACCAGGAATACTTTATCCATCAAGGCTGTCAGTTAGAATAGAAGGAGGGATAAAGACCTTCCAAGATAAACAAAAACTAGAGGAGTTTGTGATTACTAAACCATCCCAGCAAGAAATATTAAAGGGGACCCTTGAAGTGGCAAAGACCAAAATCAAAGACTAGAAAGGAACAGAGGGACACCTGCGTGTTTTAGTCAGTTAAGCATCTGTCTCTTGATTTCAGCTCAGGTCATAATCTCACGGTTTGTGGGTTTGAACCCCACATTGGGCTCCTCACTGACAGTGCAAAGCCTGCTTGGGATTCTTTCTCTCTCCCTCTATTTGTGCCCCTCCCATGCTTGCTCTCTCTCTCTCTCTCTCTCTCTCTCAAAATAAATAAATAAACTTTGAAAAAAAACTTAAAAAAAGAAAGCAACAGACAAAATCTCAAGAGCGATTTTACAGGTAATACAGTGGAACAAAATTCTTATCTATAAAAATTACTTTGAATGTAAATGGACTATATGGTCCAATAAAATGATATAAGATATCAGAATGGATAAAATAACAAAACCCATCTATATGCTACCTAACATTTGCAGATTGAAAGTGAGGGGATGGAGAACAGTTTATCATGTAATTATCACCAAAGAAAGCCAGAGTAGGACACATATATCATAAAAACTAGGCTTTGAACCAAAGGCTATAACAAGAGATGAATAAGGGAGGGCACTTTATCATAATTTAGGGGTCTATCCACAAAGAATATATAACAATTGTAAATATTTTGTTGGCAGTTTGTAAGTACCCAGATATATAAATCAATTAATAACAAACAAAACTCAATAATACAATAATAGTAGGTGACTTTAGCACCCTACATATAGCAATGGACAGATCATCTAAGCAGAAAATCAATAAGGAAATAAAGGCTTTCAATGACACACTGGACCTGATAGATGAAAAGATCTATTCAGAACATTTCATCCTAAAGCAGCAGAAGACACATTCTTCTTCAGTACACATGTAACATTTCCCAGAATAAATCACATACTGGGTCACAAATCAGGCCTCAACAAGTACAAAAATACTGATATCATATCATGCATGTTTTCAGATTAGAATGTTATAAAACTTGGAAAAGTTACAAGAAAAAAATGCAGAGACCAAAAATACATGAAATGTAAAGAAAATTCTGAAAAATAAATGAGCTAACCAGGAAATTATAGAAGAAAAAGATATGGAATGAAATAAAAATGAAAACACAACAGTCTAACCCTATGGAATGCAGAGGTACAAATGTACAACTGTACAAATCTTCAAAGTACTTATATTTGTACCAGTACAAAATATTTATAGAAGTGATTACCCAAAAAACAAATAATCTAGCTAACAAATGGGCAGAAGCCATGAACAGACATTTTTCCAAACAAGACATGCAGATTGCTAGCAGGATGTTAGTACAAATTGGCAAAAGACATGAATAGACACTTTTCCAAAGAAAACATCCAGATGACTCACAGACACATGAAAAGATGCTAAACATAACTCATCATCAAGGAAATACAAATCATAACCAAGATGAGATACCACCTCATATATGTCAGAATATCTAAAATTAACAACACAGGAAACAACAGATGTTGGTGAGAATGCAGAGAAAGGGGAACCCTCTTACATTGTTGGTGGGAATGTAAATTGTTGCAGCCACTATGGAAAATAGTTTGGAGGTTCTTCAAAAAGCTAAAAATAGAACAAACCAAAGACTAAGCAATTGTGCTACTAGGTATTTACTGAAAGAATAAAAAATACAAACTCAAAGGAGCACATGTATTCCATTGTTTATAGCAACATTATCAATAATATCAATAATAGCTAAATTATGGGAAGAGCTCGAATGTCTAAGGGATGTTTGTATGTATATATATATATATATATATATATATATATATATGAGTGAAATCATATGGTATTTGATTGTGTGTATATATATATATGAGTGAAATCATATGCTATTTGTATAAATGTATATATATATATATATATATATACACACACATACATACATATACAAGACAAATACCATATGATTTCACTCACATGTGGAATTTAAGAAACAAACAGATAAATGTAGGGGAATGAGGAAAAAAAAAAGACAGGGACCCTAACAGTAAGAGACACTTAACAATAGAGAACAAACTGAGGGTTGCAGGAGGGGAGATAGGCAGGGGACAGGCTAAATGGATCATAGCTGTAAAGTATGGCACTTATGATGAACATTCCAGAGTTACCTGAAAGTGATGAATCACTATATTCTAGTCCTGGAAATAATATTACATAATATGTTAACTCACTAGAATTTACATAAAACTTGAAACAAAGAAACAATAAATAAAAGTGTCACACATAATGATTAAGTAGAGGGACGCCAGGGTGGATCAGTTGGTTAAGTGTCTGACTCTTGGTTTCGGCTCAGGTCCTGATCTCACGGTTTGTGGGTTCAAGCCCCGCATCGAGCTCTGTGCTGACAGTGAAGACACTGCTTGGGATTCTCTCTCTCCTTTTCTCTGTGCCTCTCCCTGACTTGCTCTCTCTGTCTCTCTCTGAAAAATAAATAAATAAATAAAATGATTAAATAGAATTTGTAAATGTGATGTATGGATGGCTTATCATACATACATCAATAAATGTGATACTAAACACTAATAAATTTAAAGATTATATAATAAATAAATAAATAAATAAATAAATAAATAAATAAATACATAAATAAATAAATAAAATATACAAAACTTGAGACAACAAATTACAATGGGTAAAAGTCTTTTGAATAAATGTTGGGAAAATTGTTTATCCACATTCAAAAGTATGAAACTGTATCTCTTCCAGACACCACACACAAAACAAATAAAAAGACCCAATTATATACAATAAAACTGGTGTTACCTGAGAGGAAGTTGGTGGGGGATTGTACAAAGTGGGTGAAGGGGAAAAGGAAATAGAAGTTTTCAATTATGCAAATGAAAGGTAAAGCTTAAGGAATATAGTCAATGATATTGTGATAGCATTTTATGGTGAGAGATGGTTGCTATACTTGCAAATATAGCATTAAATATAAAGTTGTTGAATCAATATGTTGTACAGCTGAAACTGAAGTAATATTTTTTGTCAAAAATACTTCAATAAAAATAATAAATTAATTAAAAATATATGATCAACTGAATAGATGCAGAAAAACATTTGATAAGTGCCAACATCTTTTCATGATACTCTCCAAAATTGAGTATGGAAATAAAGTACTTCAATAAAATAAAGAACAAACCCACAACAAACACAAAATTCAAAAGAGAAAAATTGAAAGCTGAGTTTTTCTTCTAAAAGCAGGAATAACACAAGGATACCCACAGTTACAATCCTATTGAATAGTACTGGAAGACATGGCCAAAGCAATTAGGTAAGAGAAAGAAATACAAAACATCAAACTTGGCAAGGAAAATTTAAAATATCTCTGTTTGCAGATGATACGATTGCAAATTTACACCAATAAACAAAATTAGAAAAATAGCAGGATACAAAATAAATATTAAGAAAGTTTCATTTCTATATACAAACAACAAACTCCCTGAAAAATATGTTTTTTTAAATCTCAATTACAGAGCCACCTGGGTGGCTCAGTCAGTTGAACATCTGACTCTTGTTTTCAGCTCAGGTCATCATCTTGTGGCTCATGAGTTCAAGCCCTGCATTGGACTCAGTGCTTTCAGTGTGGAGCCTGCTTCAGATTCTCTTTCCCTCTCTCTCTGGCCCTCCCTTGCTTGTACATTCTCTCTCTTTTTCTATCCCAAAACAAATTTTAAAAATCTCAATTATGATTGTTACCTTTTTTCACAGAAACAGAAATAAAAGCTATCTCTAAGTTAATACAAAACCACAAAAACCTAGATGAGCAAAAACAATCTTGAAAAGAGAAATAAAATTGGCGTCATCACACTTCCTGATTGCATACTTAATTACAAAATTATAGGAATTAAAATCATACATTACCAAGATAAAAATGGACACATACATCAATGGGACTGATTGACTGCCAAGAAAAGAACCCACTTATATATATATATGGTCAACTAATATTTATCAAGAAAACAAGGAAGATATAATAGGAACTAATATCTTCAATGTAAGATAAATGGAAATAGATAACTATGTGGAGAAAAATAAAAAATTGGTCCCCTACATTACATCGTTCACATAAATTCACTTAAAATGGATTAAATTTTTACATGTAACACTTGATAACATAGAAAGTATATGATAGAAACTTCTTAATTTTGGTCTTGTCAAAGTTTTTTTGTTTTTTTTTTTTTGAGAGAGAGTGACAGAATGACAGCAGGAAAGGGGCAGAGAGAGGGTGAGATACATAATCTGAAACATAATCTGAAATAAAATTTAGAAGAGATACAAGCAACATAGAATAAAACAAACAAACAAACAACAACAACAAACAGTAGAACACATCAATGAATATAAGAGTTGGTTTTTCTAAAGAATAAACAAAATTGATAAACCCCTAGCAAGACTTCTAAAAAAAAAAAAAAAGAGAGAGGACACAACTAGATAAAATCACGAATGAAAGAGGAGAAATCACAACCAACACCACAGAAATACAAACAATTATAAAATAATTGAATGAAAAAAATATATGCCAACAAACTGGGCATTCTGGAAGAAGTGGACAAATTCCTAGATACACACTACCAAAACTCAAACAAGCAGAAATAGAAAATTTGACAAGGATGCATAAGCAATGAAGAGATTGAAGCAGTTATCAAAAATCTCCCAACGAACAAGAGTCCTGGGATAGATGACTTCCCAGGGGAATTCTATCAGACATTTAAAGCAGAGTTAATACCTAATCTTCTCAAACATTTCCAAAAAAAATACAAATGGAAGGAGAGCTTCCAAACTCATTCTATCAAGCCAGCATTACCTTGATTCCAAACCACAGAAAGACCTCACAAGAAAGAAGAATTACAGGCCAATATCCATATTAACGTGGATGCAAAAACTCTCAATATACTAGCAAATTGAATTCAACAGTACATTAAAAGAATTATTTATCATGATAAAGTGGGATTCATTCCTGGGCTGCAGCCTGGTTCCATATTTGCAAATCAATCAGTGTGATACACCACATTAATAGAAGAAAGGATAAGGACCATACAATCCTGTTAACACATGCAGAAAAAACATTTGATAAAATACAGCATCCTTCCTTGATAAAAACCTTGAAGAAAGTAGGGATAGAAGGAAGATACCTTACCTCATAAAAGACATATATGAAAGGCCCACAGCTAATATCATCCTCTGTAGGGAAAAGCTGAGAGCTTTCCCCTGAAATAAGGAACATGACTGTGATGTCCACTGTCACCACTGTTGTTAAATATAGTGTTGGAAGTCCTAGTCTCAAAAAACAGACAACAAAAAGAAATAAAAGGCAGCCAAACTGGCAAAGAAGAAGTCAAACTTCCACTCTTCACAGAGGACATGATACTCTAAGTGGAAAATCCAAAAGATTCCACCAGCTAGCGCTGATACATGTGTTCAGCAAAATTGCAGGATATAAAATCAATGTGTAGAAATCAGTTGCATTTCTATACACCACTAATGAAACAGCAGAAAGGGAAATCAAGGAACTGATCCCATTTACAATTGCACCAAAAACTATAAAATATGTAGGAATAAACTTAACCAAAGAGGTGAAAAATGTATACAATGAAAACTATAGAAAGCTTACAAAACAAATTGAAGAAGACATAAAGAAATGGAAAAACATTCCATGATCATGGACTGGAAGAACAAATATTGCTAAAATCTTGATACTCCCCAAAGCAACCTACTATTCAATGCAACCCCTATCAAAATAACACCAGCATTCTTCACAGAGCAAGAGGAAACAATTCAAAAATGTTTATGGAAGCAGAAAAGACTCTGAATTGACAAAGTAAAATTGAAAAAGAAAACCAAACAAAGCTGGAGGCATCACAGTCATGAACTGTAACCTGTATTATGAAGCTGCAATCATCAAGACAGTATGGTAATGGCACAAAAGCAGACAATAGGTCAATGGAATAGAATAGAGAATTCAGAAATGAAACCAAAAATATATGTCCAACTAATCTTTCACAAAGCAGGAAAGAGTATCCAATGGGAAAAAGAAAATCTCTTCAGCAAATGGTGCTGGGAGAACTGGACAGCAACATGCAGAAAAATGAAAATGGACCACTTTCTTACATCATACACAAAAATAAACTTAAAATGGAGGAAAGACCTAAATATAAGACAGAAAACCATTGAAATCCTAGAGAAGAAAACAGGCAGCTACCTCTTTGACCTCACCCACAGCAACTTCTTACATGATATTTCTCTGGAAGCAAGGGAAATAAAAGCAAAAATGAACTGTTGGGACCTCATCAAGATAAAAAGCTTCTCCATAACAAAGGAAACAATCAAGGAAACTAAAAGGTAACTAAGAGAATTGAAGAAGATATTTGCAAACTACCTATCCAATAAGGGGTTAGCATCCAAAATCTACAAAGAACTTACCAAACTCAACATCCAAAAACAAACAATCCAGTGAAGAATGGGCGAAGGACATAGTAGACAGTTTTCCAAAGAAGACATCCAGATGGCTAACAGACACATGAAAAGATGCTCAACATCACTCATCATCAGGGAAATACAAATCAAAACCACAATGAGATATCACTTCACACCAACCAGAAGGGCTAAAATTAACAACATAAGAAACAGATTTTGGTAAGGATGTGGAGAAAGGGGAACTCTATCGCACTTTTGGTGGGAATGCAAACTTGTGCAGCTATTCTGGGAAACAGTGTGGAGATCCCTCTAAAAATTAAAAATAGAACTACCCTATGACCCAGAAATTGCACTACTAGGAATTATTCACAGGATACAAAAATGCTGATTCGACAGGCACGTGCAACCCATTGTTTATAGCAGTGCTCCCAACAATAGCCAAATTGTGCATAAAGCCCAAATGTCTATCAACTGATGAATGGATTAAGAAGATGTGGTATGTGTATATACTGTAGCCACACACTGAAGAAAAAGTTCTCAGACACTAAGACTGAGCAGACGTGCAGGGTGCCTCTGCCAGCAAAGACAGCAGCAGCAGTGAACTGCACATAGTTTATATTTCATGTTCAACAGGTATAAACATCAAAGAATGCCAAAGTATTGTAGGAAAACACGAAGAGCCTCCAGACATAGACCAAACACACAAACGGTGTTTATGCGAAAGCATGCAGGAAAGATGCAGTCTCAAGGACAGCTAGACAATTACAGTGGGTCTGTTCCCCAACTGGCTCCTGGAAGATCATGAGGCTCTGGATCTCATAGTGCTAGCACATCAGACAATCTTGAAACCAGAACATTGCTGATATTTCATAAATTACCCCATTCACTTTCCCAGGGCTTACAATACACTCTCTAAAAATAACTCTACATCTCCCCCTCCCCCCCTCTTTTTTTTCAGTTAACAGAATCAGGAATTGTCACAGAAGTGGTGAGTATCTGGGTATGGTGAAGAACACCTTGGGTGACTTGTTAGAGGAGCAAAGAGACATCATCATTTTGACAACAAAACAAAACAAAACAAAACAAAACAAAAACCCAATATTATTAGCAATATTATATTTGTTAAATCAGGACTGTAGATTGAACGCAGAGAACCAATTTTTTGGTTTGATCCAGTTAGAAATATTGAGAGTGTTAATTATTGCCTTTTTTGGTTGAAGTTCTTGTAATTATTTTTGCAATCTGATTTTTAAGTTGTTAATGGAGACATTTAGGGGCAAGTCAAATGCCTGATTAAGATGTCTATGCATTTAATTCCAGGACTCATTGTGTAAAGTGGGGGTGATACAGTAGGTTGTGAAACCTGAGTCACATAAGTCGTAATAAAGTCCACAATACCTGTTGATGTTCTCTTAGACACACAAGAGCAGCTTCTAATGCCTGAAGTTGGGCAAGGATATGTTGATCAATTCTCACTTGTTCCCCCAAATCTAGTGTAGTATTTTACATATATTGGTTTATTTGGTGTGTGGTCTGTAAGTAGTTGGATAGAGAGGTGACTTCCGAGCATGCTATTGCTGCAAATGCTGTAATGGCCAAAATAGCCACCAACACAATGCCTAGAAATCTTTTGGTTCTCT
This sequence comes from Herpailurus yagouaroundi, assembly GCF_014898765.1. Classification (NCBI taxonomy): domain Eukaryota; kingdom Metazoa; phylum Chordata; class Mammalia; order Carnivora; family Felidae; genus Herpailurus; species Herpailurus yagouaroundi. Next base: position 181,464 of record NW_024412759.1, read on the forward strand.
TTCTTTCCTATAATTCAGAGACAAGTTGTTGCAATGGGCACCGCCCCCTTGCCAAGGCCGATTAAATTGAACCAGTGACTACAGTTGTGACTTTGGTGATGTGAACAAATTGTACATAAAATGTGATATATCTGTAGGAGAGAAACAAAGTGGTCACCCATGTTTTGTTCCCTATTAAAATAGTGTGTTTCTCATTAAAATTTGGAGCTGCAGATGCAAGTAGTAAAATATATGGCCTTGTAGTACATATAAGAGTACTGTTGATTTCATTGGTATAGGACCAATTATATTTGTCATGTATAAATGTAGTGGGATCATGTATAAATTTTCTGTGAATAAATGGCAGGTCAATCCTCCAAAAGGAAGTTTTAATAGAGGAATAAGCATTAGTGGAATATTTGACTCAAAGTATTGGAATAACAAGTCCAGGATTCCATATGGGGGTAAAAGTGTCATAGGAAAGGAAGTGACTGATTCCAGATATGTCCTTCCTAGGTTCTATTACTTCTCCATCCATTACTTTCCTTGAGGTCCCCAATTTTCAAGGATTTTATTTTTTACTACGGATATTTGGTTAAAGTACAAGAATGGCAGAGGTCCCATGAGAAGCCATCATAGGGCCCCATCTCCAGCCAGGGTCTGGTATATACTGGCATTGAAGTTTTGGGTACTCAGTTTCCCTCATTTAGGTTTCCTCATATTTCTATTTTGAGAACAAAATAAGATACTGGATAGTACTTACCTGGAATACATTTTTTGGTGTCTTAAGAATACCATTGTTTGTGAAGAGGGACACAGAGGCTTTGGTTAGTATTGCAAGTGTTAGGATTATAACAGAAACATAGAGAGATGCCCAAGTGAGAAAAAGTCCAATTTGTTGAGAGTCTATGTGATGGATAGTTAGGCAAATCATTAGCATTAATGGGAACCCAGTGTCTTCTGGTAATGGAGGAGTCATTAGATGAGACAGGAATTTCAGGATCTTTCCAAGAGACTAAATACAAATAGGAGAGCTAAGAAGATGAGCCCAGTAGGTAAAAGTAGAGGGTGGGTGAATAGAAGCAACAGGTAAATAAAGCAGAGACATTAGCAGGAGTATTACCTTAGCTGAGTTGGCAGCAAGGCAAGAGATGATGGGTAGAAACATATTTTTAGGGGTCTCGGGTGTGCCTGTGTTGATTAAAACCTCATTAACCTTTGAGGTTCAATTTCTAACATTACCCAGAAGATGATTCAGTTGGCTGAGTGATCAATCGTCCTCTTCTTTGGATTCCACATCCTGCTGGGAGGGGTTACTGCCATCACTATAAATGACAAAAGACTTAAAAATGGACATGGTTAAAATTTTGATATAAGAATTTATTTTGATGAGAGTTTATTATGATGTAATTGAGAAGGAAATTTAGTGTGCGACATATAACATTTTGATAATCAGAATATCAAGTGATGACTATATATTAAAACATATTAAAGCTTTAGGAATTGTATATATATATATATATATATATATATGTATATGTATATATATATATGTATATATATATATATATATTATATATACATATATATATATATATTTGAGCAGTTAATAGTATTTACCCAAGCAATACACCCTAAAGTTTCCAATTATTTGGGCTTTCCAAGACTATTTATTAAATAAAAAGACTCAATTGGTTACAAAGATTTTATTTACAATTTTAAATCCTAGGAAGTTTATTAAAATCTTAGAAAGTTATAAAGTGTAACCTCAATAGGATTACAGATCGTTATAAATCTTATTTATTTAATCAAGGTAGCCATAAGAGATTTTAAAGGCAAATATGTAGGTTTATATAGTTGTTAGCAAAACCTAGTTCCTTTAACATTGAGAAGTTTTGACTAAGTAATTAAAGACCTGATAAAAACAAAACATAAAGCTTTTTTTTTCTTTTGTCAGACAAAGAGAAAAGACCTTTGTTTACATTTCTTTCAAGAGCAGATCCACAATCCAAGAAAACTGCTTTTTGAATAGAGAGAAAAGTAGAATTTTAACCTTGTGTTAGTGTATTTTTAAAATCCATTTATTTTAACTTTAGTCTGTCTTAACCACACATTTTTTTTCCCAAAGATTTCCATTCACGAAACATTTACAACTTTCCTTTGCATTTAGATTTTTTCCCAAGCCATTATTTTTAATAACCAGTCTCATTTTGGACAAAATTATTTTCTTTTACCTTTAACAAAAATGTTATACATATATATATATATATTTACATAACTCTGTATGTAAAAAATTAAATATATATAAATATATAAAATAAAAATATATAAATACATATAAACATATATTATATATTTTATATTATACATATTATATATTTTATATAAATATAAAAAATATATAAATCTATATCTTAATTTTTTACATACAGAGTTATTTTTCTTATTTTCATCAGTTTTAATTATATTTAGCAGAATTTTAACTCTCAGAAACCTTAGTTTCCAGTAAAAATTAAGTAGTAACCAATTGTGAACTGTTATATCAGAATTTTTTAGATGGAAAATTTATGAATCAATTAAACACAAAGAATTTTTTAACAGATTTAAATATCCTTTCCTTTTCTGTTGTTTTTAATTTTTTAAATCTTTATTTATTTTTTAGAGAGAGAGAGAGAGCAGAGGAGGAACAGAGAGAGAGGGAGACACAGAATCCGAAGCAGGCTCCAGGCTCCAAGCTGTCAGCACAGAGCCCGACATGGGGCTCGAACCCATGAACCATGAGATCATGACCTGAGCTGAAGTCGGATGCTTAACCTACTGAGCCACCCAGACAAAACTTTTATCATCCAGAAAAAACTTTAAAGTTTTAGGTTATCAAAGACCTTGAAAGCTATCTTAACAGTTACCCATGAAAACTTTTGAGACAGAAGTAGACATTATTTTAAATTGTCTTTTTGTTAACAAATTGCAACAGAGATTACATGAGCTTATTTGATCTTTAGTAAACTTAGGTAGAAAAAGTTGTAAATTTAATGTAGACAATTTTAAAGACAAGTCTATCTTAATTAAAACAATAAACTTAATTTTATTAAAATACCAAATATATTTTATCTGGATCCATTTAAAAGTGAAGCAATTTGTTTACCATGCTCAATTTTTACCTGGGGTACCAGTGAGGAAATCTGAAGTGGAGAAACAAAGTCTAAAACGGGTGTTCTTTGATCCTTGGACAGTGAGGGAAGGAGGAGAAGCCGTTGGTGCTGGAGGTGCCCTGAAAGTGTGGAAGTCTGTCACGTAGTTTGCATCCAAAGTTGTGTAGAAGTAGGAGGAGGGAAAGAAGGGCAGAAGAGGTGAGGTACTTCCAAGGAGGCTGGAGATGGATTAAAGCTCAGAGGACAGAAAGAGGTCTCCCAGTTCTAAACCCTATCAGTTATGAATAGAGACAGATTTTTTTCCCCACCATAACTAGAAACGGGCAGTCCATGTCAAGTCAAAGAAGACAGGGAATTTCCATGAAACAAAAGGCATTTCAGCAGCTCCTTGTGAATATTCCTTAAAGTCTCCTTCCCTAGGTAGACTAACCATAGACAATTGCTCCAATTATCATAGTCATTAACTTAGGAAATGAATGAGGGAGAAGCCCCCACATGCAGCTAGAGTAACCTGAGTCTATTAGGAAAGAGGAACAGTGACAGAGTGTCGGCGTTCCCTTCATTAGGGATAGCCTGTGTTTTCTCCAGCAACCTGGGTTTATTAGGAGGAGGCTTGTTAAGACAATCATCCAATATATCAGGAGAGAGTTTATTAGCCTAGTTAGTGGCCAAACACATTCTGCAAGAGGCCCTCAGTTCTGGATCCTGGAATAGGGCCATGAAAGCCTGGACATAGGGTACCTCAGTCCATTTATCCTGTTTCTTGCAGAAGAAATAAAACTGGTAGATTGTATTAAGGACATGCAGTTTTACAGAAGATCAGTCCTTTTCTAAATTTTGCAATCCAAATTTACTCTAGTGGGTTAAATTACATGGGAGAGTCCTGCCAACTATTTTTTATCAGGTTTTTCTTGTAAAGCAGAAATGACAATGCAGCATAAGTTCCAAGTGTGTAAATGAGATATCTTTAATGGGCCAAGACCATTTTTTTAAGCAGTTCCCTATGTACTTCCAATCTTCCATTTCAATGGACCACCACAGGGGACCATGGGCATTGCTGATACATTATGGAAAGCAATTGGTTTAATCTTTGGGATTTTACTTCCTTAGAACAAAAGCATACAGAGTTGCTCCTTATGTATATCCTCCTGTTTAGATAGTGAAATCCCCAATGACAAGCGAACATGAAAACAAATGTAAAAGAAACAAGAAGATGAGGGGTCTGCATGCCTGAGTGAAACAGAAAAAATTAGGGATATTTTTCTCATCTTGTCATGGTTATTGAGTGCTGGTAGTTCCTACCTGGATGAGCAGTGGTCCTTTCCCTTTTTGGGGCTTGAGAGATGAGCTACACAGTCGATTTTGCTGGTCCCTGTTTCGGCGACAGTTGTAACCTCTTACTGAAGAAACAGTTCTCAGGCACTTAGACTGAGCAGACATGCAGGGCTGCCTCTGCAAATGAAACAGCAGCAGCAGCAAACTGCACATAGCCTTTATTTCATATTCACTTTCCCAGGGCTTACAATACACTCTCTAGAAATAACTCCACAATATACAATGTAATGCTACTTGGTGATAAAAAAAGATTGAAATTTTGCCATCTTCAACAATATGTATGAAACTAGAGTGTATTATGTTAAGCAAAATAAGCCAGTCAGAGAAAGACAAATATGATTTCACTCATATGTGGATATTGAGAAATTTAACAGATAAACATAGGGGAAAGGAAGGAAAAATAAAATAAAAACAGAGGGAAGCAAACCATAAGAGATTCTTAAATATAGAAAACAAACTGAAGGTTGATGGAGATGTGGTGGGGGTGGGTTAAATGAGTGACAAGCTTTAAGGTCACTTTTTGGGATGAGCACAGGGTGTTATATGTAAGAGATGAATCACTGGGTTCAATTCCTGAATCCAAGACTACACTGTATGTTTAACTTTAGAATTAAAACAAAATAGGAAAAGGATAAGATGAACAAAGAAATGATTAACACAGCTGTGATCTTCAGAATATTCAACCAGCAAGAGGGACTTCTACAAAATGAAAGCTTAAGTGAAGAAAAACAAAACAAAACAAAGCAAAACTAACAAGCAAGCAAGCAAGCAAGCAAACAAAAAACACTAGACTGTATAATTCCTATTGTCTGATCTACTTAAAACACTCTTCATTAGCCATGCCCAATTCAAAGTTAGAGGAAGTGAACCTGATTGATGCAATACAGGAAGTTTGAACTCTAGGACATAAAATAAGCAGGGGGAATCTAGGCAGGTCAGGAGTGCATATTTTACATTTTTCTGTTGTTTCTTCTTGAGACCTTGTTTCATTTTTTTGTCAATGTTTCATAATCTTTTAAGTATTTGGTAAATCATATCTGATTTTCTATTATCTGATAATTACTAATAAAAGGAGTATCTATTTTTTTCACTTTTACTATTTTTTGTATTTTTTTTTAAAAATTAATCTTTATTTATTTTTCAGAGAGAGACAGAGTGTGAGTAGGGGAGAAGCAGAGAGAGAGGGGGACACAGAATCCGAAAGCAGGCTCCAGGCTCTGAGCTGTCAGCACAAAGCCCAATGCATGGCTCAAACTCATTAATAGAGAGATCATGACCTGAGACGAAGTCAGACACTCAACCGAGTGAGCTACCCAGGCGCTCCTATTTTTTTTTTTAATTTTAATTATGGTATAGTTAACATATGGTGCTATATTAGTTTCAGGTATAGAATGTAGTGATTCAAAAATTCATACATCACCCAGTGTTCATTACAAGTGAACTCCTTAATCGATGTCCTCCTATTTCAGCCATCCCTCTATTCACCTCCCTTCTGGTAACCATCAGTTGATTCTTCTATAATAAAGATTCTGTTTCTTGGCCCTTCTCTCTCTCTCATTTTCTTTTTCTTTGTTTCTTAAATTCTACATGAGTGAAATTATATGGTATTTGTCTTTTTCTAACAGACTTATTTCATTTAGCATTACACTCTCCAGCTCTACTCATGTTCCTGCAAATGGCAAGATTTCATTTTTTATTGCTGAGTAATATTCCATTGTATATATATAATATATATATTAAGATACACACACACACCACATGTATTTTTAATTAAAAAATTTACATTGAAGCACAGACAAGAGGCCCACGGAAGAGGGTAGGAAGGGCGGCGAGGCGGTGCGTGCTCCACGGACTGGCGGGAGGGAGCCGGGGCGGAGGGGCGGCTCGCCGGCCAAGCAGAGCCCCCGAGTCTGGCTGGCAAAAAGCGGAGGGGCCTGACGGACTGTGTTCCGACAGCAAGCGCGACTTAGCGGCTGGGAGGTCATAAGTTAACAGCTCTGCTCAGAAAGCGGGAAGGCTGGAGGACAAAGGGAAGGAAAGCTGCTGAGCCCCCGGACGACAGAGCTCAGTTTGGTGGGGAACAAAGGCGCTCGCCAGCGCCATCTTCCCCGCCCATCCCCCAGCCAAAATCCCAAAGAGAACCAGTTCCTGCC
>NW_024412759.1:193082-277595 GCF_014898765.1 Herpailurus yagouaroundi
ATGAGCACTGGGTGTTGTATGGAAACCAATTTGACAATAAATTTCATGTATAAATTAAAAAAAAATAAAAAAAAATAAAACTCTGAAAAAAAATTTACATTTATTTATTTATGATAGGCCTAGAGAGACAGAGCACAAGTGGGGGAGGGGCAAAGAGAAGGAGACAGAATCCAAAGCAGGCTTCAGGCTCAGACCTGTCAGCACAGAGCCTGACCAGGGATCAAACTCACAAATCGTGAGATCATGACCTGAGCTGAAGTTGGACACTTAACCGACTGAGCCACCCAGGTGCCCCTCACCACATCTTCTTAATCCACTGATGGACACTTGGTCTGCTTCCATATTTTAGTTATTATATATAATGCTGCTGTATACATATAGAGGCATATATCACTTTGAATTAGTTTTTTGTGGGTTTTTGGTTGCGGGGGGTAGACAGTAATGCAATTACTGAGTAATATGGTAGTTCTATGTTTAACTTTCTGAGGAATCTCCATAATGTTTTCCACAGTGGCTGCACTTAGAAAGAAAGGCATTTTATAAAACTTGGTGCCAACTGACTGGATGTGCAAGCTTGGGGAGTTAGATAGTTTTGATTATTCCTTTAAATAGTATAGGTTATTCATTTTTTAAAATTTTATTGTTTTGGGAATGGGCTTAAGTTTTACATTTCAATTTTTTATCAAATCATTTTTGAAACATTCTATGGATTTTTACCTCTAATCTTTAGTCTTTCAAAATTGTATTTATATTTTTATTTTCATTTATATTTATTTCTTTAACCTTCATAAGTACTTTATGTACAGGTAATTAATATATTTAAAATTTTAAGTATACAAAATCATTTTAAATATTTTACTTTTTCTGTCATATGCATGCACTTTATCACTTTGAAATGATATCTTTCACTTTTCTCATATATAAAAATATACATATAATAAAGAAACATGTGGTAAACAGCCAAGTCATATGTAGATATAGAATTTGGGTGTACAATTTTCAGTAATTAAACTAAGAAGTCAATCTGATATAAGTTCTAAGTCAGACCACGTTCCCTGCTAAAAATAAGGGAAGCCAAACAATAACCCTAGTAATAATCATACATTTTCAGAAACTGATTAATAACTGACATTTTTCCAAATTATTTTTATTTCTCCCTGTGGGGGATAAGCTTAGGAATATCCTGGGCTTACATCAATGGAAAAACAAGGCATAAAGAAATACAAAGTCATAAAATGCTCACACCCAAGCTTGGGTGAACCAGATTGGCACTCCAAGAATAGAGGGGTGCAAAGACACCTGGAGAATAGGGAGGCACAAAGGTGCCAGGAATAGTGAGGTGCAATGGTACCCCAAAATAGGGAGGGGGTATAGAGACCCCAAAATAGAGAAGGAGAGGCAAAGACCTAAAATAGAAATGGTGCAAAGGTGCCCAATACATAGGAGTGACAAGATTAGATATTCAGGGTGAAAGCACCCCAAATTTAGTATATAGCAGAAAAGCTGCTTTCACAGGAGAATAGGGCCAGGTTAGGTAAATTGGTGAATTGGACTATGAGTCACTGTGCTGAAGGCAAAGCAGCCCAGAGAGGAGATAGTTAACAACAACAACAAAAAAAGTTACCTTATTAATTACCCTGAGGTTATTCCCCCTATCTCATATTCTAGGCTAGCAAAGATAAACAGGCATGGCAGTGCCTCCTGTCTGCTGTTAACAACCATCTGCCCATCTGCCCGGTGCCAGGATTTTGTTTTATATTGACCCAAAACCCAAATACTGTATATCTTTATTAAAAAAAAAAAAAAAAACCTTTTCCTCAGGTCCCCAAGTTAATGTTCACAGTTTCTTTGTCTCTTTGTGCACACCCATCACGTTTGTAACTTTCTAATCTGAATAAATATAGGGCAAAGACCCTTTTTCAAGGTTCTGTTCTTTTTCCGGGACATTAGCCATCTCTCGTTTTAATGTTGCATCTGCTCTTTTGCTGGCCAAAAGAGAACTTTAGACTAAGAGTCTATGACACTCCCAACTTAGGAAAAACCAGAGAAAGTCAAATATGTACCTCTGGACTGCCTACAGTTTCCACATGGAAGCAGTCTCCAATCAGGGCATACCTGATTATTTTCCTTTTCCCACCATAAAAATTTCCCAGTCAGCCAAGTATATTTGAGTCTCTCCTAAAACACAACTAATGTTGGCTGATTTCTTTTTGACTATTTGTAACAATTTGAATAAATGATTTTACTTTTTTTTTTCATTTGGTGGCTTTACATTTATTTCCTCAATTAATAGTACTGATGATTTTTTTTTAAATTAACGTTTATTTTTGAGAGGCAGAGAGAGACAAAGTGTGAGTGGGGGAGGGGCAGAGAGAGAGGGAGACACAGAATCTGAAGCAGACTCCAGGCTCTGAGCTGTCAGTAAAGAGCCCTACGTGGGGCTCAAAACAACAAATTGCAAGGTCATGACCTGAGCCAAAGTTATACTTCACCCACCGAGCCACTCAGGCACCTCACTGACGAATTAAAAAATAAATGAAACAAATATATATATATATACATATATATATACACATATATATAAATGAATATATATATATAATTTTTTGATATCTATAGGTGCTATTTACACTTCAAGAAAATTTACAGTGAAAGACATTATTGAAACACCATTATATTTGTGATGTAGTTTTGCAATCTATCACTCATATAATGTGGACTTATATTTAGAGAGTTGTATTGTAAGCTCTGGGAAAGTGAATGGGGTCATTGCTGAAGCGTCAGCAATGCTCTGGTCTCAAGGCTGTCAAACACGATAGCACTATGAGATCCAGAGCCCCATGATACTCCAGGAGGCAATTAAACAGCAGTCCCACTGTAATGGCCTAGTAGTCCTTGAAACTGCACATTTTCCCTGCATGCTTTCACTTAAACACCATATGTGTATTTGGTCTGTGTCTGGAGGCTCTTTGTGTTTTCCTATCATGCTTTGAAATTCTTTGATGTTTATCCCTGGAAAACATGAAATAAAGACTGTGTGCCTTTTGCTACTACTGCTGTTTCTCTGGCAGAGGCAGCCCTGCACACCTGCTCCGTCTACTCTTTCTTCAGTGAGAGGCTACAGTATACATGTACATATCGAATTAATTGTTTGAAATTGGTATCGTGTGCGAATCCTTTTAGGTTATCCTATAAGTAAGAATAGAATGTTTTGAGGAATTATAATACAAGTATGTGTATTTGTTTTTTGAATCTGATTCACAGAGGTAATTCATGATTTCTCATGAGATTAGGTTAACCACCAAGGCAGGGACAGCAGCTTTGATACCTCAGAAGGCAACAATACCCAAACAGTATCTTACAGTACAAGTCATGACCAGAACCCTGGGTTTTTCTGAAGATGTTTTTTAGCAAGTCTAGTGGTTTGGGTATCTAGCACATCACATAGGTGAGAGTGAGAGGATATGGGGGATACCTTGCAATGAGGGGAAAGTGTGTTCAGCCAACCACTCTGCAACCACTCCAGGTGTATTTGTCATGTATTTGTTGTTAACTCTTCTGGTTGGTTGTTTGTATATCTTTCTTGTTTTTGTTTTTTGTTTTTTTCTGCTCAATCTTGCTTATGTTTCTCAAATTATAATAGTTTTTTTTTTTAAATACACAGCCTATTTTTTAGTGAATTCTTATTATTTGTTCTTTTTAAAAAAATTTTTTGTTAATGTTTATTGATTTTTGACAGAAAAAGAGACAGAGCGTGAGCAGGGGAGGGGCAAAGAGAGAGGGAGACAGAATCCGAAGCAGGCTTCAGGCTCTCAGCTGTCAGCACAGAGCCCGACGTGGGGCTCAAACCCACAGACCGTGAGATCATGACCTGAGCTGAAGTCAGACACTCAACCGACTGAGCCACCCAGGCGCCCCTTATTATTTCTTCTTAATCACACTCTTGTCATTTATTATATATTATATTCATTTATTATATATTTATACACATTATATATATATGATGAGAATTCAAGGTTGTAGTTACATATTTTCTTTACATTTAAATAGTTTATATAACATATGCAATTGTATGCTTTAGGTTTACCCAGCTGCTCTTTTTCTTATGGAGTACTATTTGGGGAATAATGAGGAATAATCAGGATTTCACTGAGCTTGAACACACCCAAGTTTGTGTAAGCAAGATTAGGTAAATAAAATTAGGTAAACGGGGCAAAGGCTCCCAGTATAGGACAAAACTATAGGACAACAGAAGACCACTGCTTTCACAGGAAGGAAGGACCAAATTAGGTAAACAGGTAAATAGGGCAATAGAGTGGGCAAAGTTGCCCAGAGTGAAGCTAATTAGCAAAAGAAAGGTGCCTTGTTGACCCTGAGGTAGCATGCTCTGCCTTTCTTGTCCACTAGGCCAGTTTAAGTAAAAAGAGGTGGGGACTAACGTTTGCTATAAACAAGCTTCCACACAGCACCTGAATCTTGTTTTGTATTGACCCAACCCACATATCTCCAAAACCCCCTTTTCCCCACACCCATGAGTTAATATTCTGGTTTCATTGTCTCTCTGTGCATGTCCATTACACTTGTAAGCCTTCTGATCTTAATAAAAATGGAACAAGGACACTTATTTCGTGCTCTTTCTCCCTGTGGACATTAGCTTCTCTCGCATTTTCAATCCTGCATCCCGCTCTCTTGCTGGACAAAAGTCAACTCCACACCCAGAGTCTAAGACAGTACCATCATCCAATATAGTAGCCTCTGGCTATGTGAGGTTACTGGGAAATTGAAATGTGGCTACTTTTATGAAGATATGTTTTTTTTTTCAAAATATGAAATTTATTGTCAAATTGGTTTCCATACAACACCCAGTGCTCATCCCAAAAGGTGCCCTTCTCAATACCCATCACCCACCCTCCTCTACCTCCCACCCCCCATCAACCCTCAGTTTGTTCTCAGTTCTCAACAGTCTCTTATGCTTTGGCTCTCTCCCACTCTAATCCCCTTTTTTTTTCCTTCCCCTCCCCCATGGTTTTTGTTAAGTTTCTCAGGATCCACATAAGAGTGAAAACATATGGTATCTGTCTTTCTCTGTATGGCTTATTTCACTTACCATCACACTCTCCAGTTCCATCCACATTGCCATAAAGGGACATATTTTGTTCTTTCTCATTGCCCTGCAGTACTCCACTGTGTATATAAACCACAATTTCTTTATCCATTCAACAGTTGATGCAAATTTAGGCTCTTTCCATAATTTGGCTATTGTTGAGAGTGCTGCTATAAACATTGGGGTACAAGTGCCCCCATGCATCAGCACTCCTGTATCCCTTGGGTAAATTCCTAGCAGTGCTATTGCTGGGTCATAGGGTAGGTCTATTTTTAATTTTCTGAGGAACCTCCACACTGTTTTCCAGAGTGGCTGCACCAATTTGCATTCCCACCAACAGTGCAAGAGGGTTCCCATTTCTCCACATCCTCGCCAGCATCTATAGACTACTGATTTGTTCATTTTGGCCACTCTGACTGGCATGAGGTGATATCTGAGTGTGGTTTTGATTTGTATTTCCCTGATAAGGAGCGACGTTGAGCATCTTTTCATCTGGCTGTTGGTCATCCAGATGTCTTCTTTAGAGAAGTGTCTATTCATGTTTTCTGCCCATTTCTTCATTGGGTTATTTCTTTTTCGGGTGTGGAGTTTGATGAGCTCTTTATAGATTTTGGATACTAGCCCTTTGTCCGATATGTCATTTGCAAATATCTTTTCCCATTCCGTTGGTTGCCTTTTAGTTTTCTTGGTTGTTTCCTTTGCTGTGCGGAAGGTTTTTATCTTCATAAGGTCCCAGTAATTCACTTTTGCTTTTAATTCCCTTGCTTTTGGGGATGTGTCGAGTAAGAGATTGCTACACCTGAGGTCAGAGAGGTCTTTTCCTGCTTTCTCCTCTAGGGTTTTGATGATTTCCTGTCTCACATTCAGGTCCTTTATCTGTTTTGAGTTTATTTTTGTGAATGGTGTGAGAAAGTGGTCTAGTTTCAACCTGCTGCATGTTGCTGTCCAGTTCTCCCAGCACCATTTGTTAAAGGGACTGTCTTTTTTCCATTGGATGTTCTTTCCTGCTTTGTCAAAGATGAGTTGGCCATACGTTTGTGGATCTAGTTCTGGGGTTTCTATTCTATTCCATTGGTCTATGTGTCTGTTTTTGTTCCAATACCATGCTGTCTTGATGATGGCAGCTTTGTAGTAGAGGCTAAAGTCTGGGATTGTGATGCCTCCTGCTTTGGTCTTCTTCTTCAAAATTACTTTGGCTATTTGGGGCATTTTGTGGTTCCATATGAATTTTAGGATTGCTTGTTCTAGTTTCGAGAAGAATATTGGTGCAGTTTTGATTGGGATTGCATTGAATGTGTAGATAGCTTTGGGTAGTATTGACATTTTGACAATATTTATTCTTCCAATCCATGAGCAGGGAATGTCTTTCCATTTCTTTATATCTTTTTCAATTTCCTTCATATGCTTTGTATAGTTTTCAGCATACAGATCTTTTACATCTTTGGTTGGATTTATTCCTAGGTATTCTATGCTTCTTGGTGCAATTGTGAATGGGATCAGTTCCTTTATTTGTCTTTCTGTTGCTTTATTGTTAGTGTATAAGAATGCAACTGATTTCTGTACATTGATTTTGTATCCTGCAACTTTGCTGAATTCATGGATCAGTTCTAGCAGACTTTTGGTGGAGTCTATCGGATTTTCCATGTATAATATCATCTCATCTGCAAAAAATGAAAGCTTGACTTCATCTCTGCCAATTTTGATGCCTTTGATTTCCTTTTGTTGTCTGATTGCTGATGCTAGAACTTCCAGCGCTATGTTAAACAACAGCAGAGAGAGTGGGCGTCCCTGTCATGTTCCTGATCTCAGGGAAAAAGCTCTCAGTTTTTCCCCATTGAGGATGATGTTAGCTGTGGACTTTCCATAAATAGCTTTTATGAAGCTTAAGTATGTTCCTTCTATCCGGACTTTCTCAAGGGTTTTTATTAAGAAACGGTGCTGGATTTTGTCAAAGGCCTTTTCTGCATCGATTGACAGGATCATATGGTTCATATCTTTTCTTTTATTAATGTGAGGTATCAAGTTGATTGATTTGCGAATGTTGAACCAGCCCTGCATCTCAGGAATGAATCCCACTTGATCATGGTGAATCATTCTTTTTATATGCTGTTGAATTCCATTTGCTAGTATCTTATTGAGAATTTTTGCATCCATATTCATCAGGGATATTGGCCTGTAGTTCTCTTTTTTTTCTGGGTCTCTGTCTGGTTTGGGAATCAAAGTAATACTGGCTTCATAGAATGAGTCTGGAAGTTTTCCTTCCCTTTCTATTTCTTGGAATAGCTTGGGAAGGATAGGTATTATCTCTGCTTTAAACGTCTGGTAGAACTCCCCTGGGAAGCCATCTGGTCCTGGACTCTTATTTGTTGGGAGATTTTTGATAACCGATTCAATTTCTTCGCTGGTTATGGGTCTGTTCAAGCTTTCTATTTCCTCCTGATTGAGTTTTGGAAGAGTGTGGGTGTTTAGGAATTTGTCCATTGCTTCCAGGTTGTCCAATTTGTTGGCATATAATTTTTCATAGTATTCCCTGATCATTGATTGTATCTCTGAGGGATTGGTTGTAATAACTCCATTTTCATTCATGATTTTATCTATTTGGGTCATCTCCCGTTTCTTTTTGAGAAGCCTGGCTAGAGGTTTGTCAATTTTGTTTATTTTTTCAAAAAAACAACTCTTGGTTTTGTTGATCTGCTCTACAGATTTTTTAGATTCTATATTGTTTATTTCTGCTCTGATCTTTCTTATTTCTCTTCTTCTGCTGGGTTTAGGCTGCCTCTGCTGTTCTGCTTCTATTTCCTTTAGGTGTGCTGTTAGATTTTATATTTGGGATTTTTCTTGTTTCTTGAGATAGGCCTGGATTGCAATGTATTTTCCTCTCAGGACTGCCTTCGCTGCGTCCCAAAGCGTTTGGATTGTTGTTTTTTCATTTTCATTTGTTTCAATATATTTTTTCATTTCTTCTCGAATTGCCTGGTTGACCCACTCATTCTTTAGTAGGGTGTTCTTTAACTTCCATGCTTTTGGAGGTTTTCCAGGCTTTTTCCTGTGGTTGATTTCAAGCTTCATAGCATGTGGTCTGAAAGTATGCATGGTACAATTTCACTCCTTGTATATTTATGAAGGGCTGTTTTGTGACCCAGTATATGATCTATCTTGGAGAATGTTCCATGTGCACTCGAGAAGAAAGTATATTCTGTTGCTTTGGGATGCAGAGTTCTAAATATATCTGTCAAGTCCATCTTATGCAATGTATCATTCAGGGCCCTTGTTTCTTTATTGACTGTGTGTCTAGATGATCTATCCATTTCTGTAAGTGGAGTGTTAAAGTCCCCTGCAATTACCACATTCTTATCAATAAGGTTGCTTGTGTTTATGAGTAATTGTTTTATATATTTGGGGACTCCCGTATTCGGCGCATAGACATTTATAACTGTTAGCTCTTTCTGATGGATAGACCCTGTAATTGTTATATAATGCCCCTCTTCATCTCTTGTTACAGCCTTTAATTTAAAGTCTAGTTTGTCTGATATAAGTATGGCTACTCCAGCTTTCTTTTGGCTTCCAGTAGCATGATAAATAGTTCTCCATCCCCTCATTCTCAATCTAAAGGTGTCCTCAGGTCTAAAATAAGTCTCTTGTAGACAGCAAATAGATGCGTCTTGTTTTTTTATCCATTCTGATACCCTATGTCTTTTGGTTGGCGTATTTAGTTCATTTACATTCAGTGTTATTATGGAATGATATGGGTTTAGAGTCATTGTGATGTCTGTATGTTTTATGCTTGTAGTGATGTCTCTGGTACTTTGTCTCACAGGATCCCCCTTAGGATCTCTTGTAGGGCTGGTTTAGTGCTGATGAATTCCTTCAGTTTTTGTTTGTTTGGGAAGACCTTTATCTCTCCTTCTGTTCTAAATGACAGACTTGCTGGATAAAGGATTCTCGGGTGCATATTTTTTCTGTTCATCACATGGAAAATCTCCTGCCATGCCTTTCTGGCCTGCCAAGTATCAAAAGAGAGGTCAGTCACGAGTCTTATAGCTCTCCCTTTAAATGTTAGGGCACGTTTATCCCTTGCTGCTTTCAGAATTTTCTCTTTATCCTTGTATTTTGCCAGTTTCTCTATGATATGTCATGCAGAAGATCGATTCAAGTTACGTCTGAAGGGAGTTCTCTGTGCCTCTTGGATTCCAATGCCTTTTTCCTTCCCCAGTTCAGGGAAGTTCTCAGCTATAATTTCTTCAAGTACCCCTTCAGCACCTTTCCCTCTCTCTTCCTCCTTTGGGATACCAATGATGCGTATATTATTTCTTTTTAGTGTATCACTTAGTTCTCTAATTTTCCCCTCATACTCCTGGAATATCTTATCTCTGTTTTTCTCAGCTTCTTCCTTTTCCATAATTTTATCTTCTAGTTCACCTATTCTCTCCTCTGCCTCTTCAATCCAAGCCGTGGACGTTTTCATTTTACTCTGCATCTCGTTTAAAGCATTTTTCAGCTTCTCCTGACTGTTCCTTAGTCCCTTGATCTCTGTAGCAAGAGATTATCTGCTGTCCTCTATACTGTTTTCAAGCCCAGTGATTAATTCTATGACTATTATTCTAAATTCACTTTCCGTTATATTATTTAAATCCTTTTTGATCAGTTCATTAGGTGTTGTTATTTCCTGGAGATTATTTTGAGGGGAATTCTTCCATTTGGCCATTGGATAGTCCCTGGAGTGTTGTGGACCTGCAGGGCACTTCCCCTGTGCTGTGGTGTATAACTGGAGTTGGTGGGCGGGACCGCAGTCAGACCTGATGTCTGTCCTCAGCCCACCTCCGGGGCCACAGTCAGACTGGTGTGTGCCTTCTCTTCCCCTCTCCTAAGGGCTGGATTCACTGTGGGGTGGTGTGGCCCTCTGGGCTACTTGCACACTGCCAGGCTTGTGGTGCTGGGGATCTGGCCTATTAGCCGAGGTGGGTAGGCAAGATGCACGGGGGCAGGAGGGGCAGGCTTAGATTGCTTCTCCTTAGGTGATCCACTTCAGGAGGGGCCCTGTGGCAGCGGGAGGGAGTCAGACCCACTGCTGGAGGGGTGACTTTGCAGAAGCACAGTGTTGGGTGTTTGTGCAGAGCAAGCAAGTTCCCTGGCAGGAACTGGTTCCCTTTGGCATTTTGGTGGGGGATGGGCAAGGGAGATGGCGCTGGCTAGCACCTTTGCTCCCCACCAGCCTGAGCTCTGTCATCCAGGGGCTCAGCAACTCTCCCTTCCTTTGTCCTCCAGCCTTCCCACTTTCTGAGCAGAGCTGTTAACTTATGACCTCCCAGATGCTAAGTCCTGCTTGCTGTCAGAACACACTCCATGGGGCCCCTCTGCTTTTGCAAGCCAGACTTGGGGCTCTGCTTGGCTGGGGAACCGCCCCTCCAACATGGCTCCCTCCCCCCAGTCCGTGGAGCCCGCACTGCCTTGCTGCCCTTCCTACCCTCTTCCCTGGGCCTCTCTTCTTCGCTTGGCTCCAGATACTCCCTTGTGCTAATCCTCTGGCGGTTTTCTGGGTTATTTAGGCAGGTGTAGGTGGAATTTAAGTGATCAGTAGGACGCACGGTGAGCCCAGCATCTTCCTATGCTGCCATCTCTGTATTCCTGAAGATATGTTTAAGTATAAAATAATCCACATTGGATTTAGAAGATGTATTCATTTTATTTGTATTACTTTTATTCTTTCTGTTTGTTGAGATTAAAAATAAAATTTATATATGTATTTTAAGTGTGCACTATGATAATTTAATATAATTTTATGACATACTTTTATCAGTTTCTTTGTTAAGAAACCCACTTCATTTATTTTTTGAATGATAGTTTATAATTTTATTTTGTTAAAAGTGACACACACACATATATATATATATATATATATATATATATATATATATATGCAGTGATGTATGTTAAAGTGGCATATGTAGGGAAAGACAGACAGAGACAGTAAGATAGAGAGACCGAGAATGCTCTTTGGTACAAAGTATTTAATTATAATTAAATGTATTACACATAGCATTTATGTATTTCAAATTTTGTGCTTTCTTGTCAACATTTTTCTGTTTAATTTTTTGTTTCATGTGAACATGTTATGTTATGGATCCAATATGTTTTTCTTATAACTTACATATGATTTTTATTAATAACCATATATTGCAACATTAATATTAATTTCATTTATTTATTTTTTTCCTTTTAAAATTTAATTTTAAGTTTAAATTTTAGTTAGTTAACATACAGTGCAATATTAGTTTCAGGAGTAGAATTCAATGATTCATCACTTACATACAACACCCATTGCTACTCACAAGTACCCTCTTTAGTAAACATCACCCATCTAGATCATCCCCCACCTCCCTCCATTGACATGTAGTTTGTTCTCTATCACTATGAGTATCTTGTGGTTTGTTTCCCTCTCTTCACTTCTTCGCCTTCTCATATGTTCATCTATGTTGTTTCTTTAATTCCACATGTGAGTAAAATCATACAGTATTTTTCTCTTCCTTTCTTTAACTGATTTATTTTGCTTAGCATGATATATTCTAGCTACATCCACGCTATGCCAATGGCAAGATTAGCCACCATAAAGAATGATATCTTGTTATTAGCATAGCTTAACAAAATAAGTATACACACACGCACACGCACACACACACACACATGCATACATATATGCCACAATTCTTTTTCCATTCATCAGTTGATGGACATTTGGGTTCCCTCCATAGTCTGACTATTATTGATAATGTTGCTGTAAACATTAAGGTGCATGTACCCCTTCAAAACTGTATTTTTGTATCTTTTGGCTAAAATTCTAGTAGTGTACATGTCTCACATTTAGGTTTTTCATCCATTTGGAATTTATTTTTGTGTATGGTGTAAGAAAGTTGTCCAATTACATTCTGCATGTTGGTGTCCAGTTTTTCCAGCACCATTTGCTAAAGTGATTGTCTTTCTTTTCATTGGATATTCTTTCCTGCTTTGCCAAATATTAGTTGGCCATTTGTTTGTGTTCCTTTCTGGGTTCTCTATTCTGTTCCATTGATCTATGTGTCTGTTTTCATGCAAATACCATATTGTCTTGATGATTACAGCTTTGTAATATAGCTTGAAAATCAGAATTGTGTTGCCTCCAGCTTTGGTTGTAAAAATTGCTTTGTCTATTCAGGGTCGTTTCTGTTTCCATACAAATTTTAGAATTGTTTGTTCTAGCTCTGGAAAGAATTCTGGTATTATTTTGATAGGATTTGCAGTGAATATGTAGATTGCTTTGGGTAGTATAGATTTTTTAACATTTGTTCTTCCAATCCATGAGTATGGAATGTTTTTCCCTTTTATTTGTGACTACCTCATTTTCTTTCATAAGCTTTTTATCATTTTCTATGAATGTATTTTTCATGTCTTTGGTTATGCTTATCCCTACGTATTTTATGGTGTTTAGCGCAATCATAAATGGAAACAATTTCTCTTTCTACTGCTTCATTATTGGTGTATAGAAATGCACTGATTTCTGGACATTTATTTTATATCTTGAAAATTTGCTGAGTTCTTGCATCAGTTCTAGCAGTATTTTGATGCAGTCTTTTGGGTTTTCCACATAGGGTATCATGTCCTCTGTGAAGAGTGAAATTTTGATTCCCTCCTGCCATTTGGGATACATTTTATTTATTTTTGTTGTCTGATTGCTGAAGCTAGGAATTCCAACACTATGTTGAATAACAGTGGTGAGAATGGACATCCCTGTTGTGTTCCTGAATTTATGGGGACAGTTCTCACTTCTTCTCCAATGAGGATTATATGCTATGGGACTTTCATATACGGCCTTTATGATCTTGAAATATGTTCCTTCTAACCCTGCTTTCTTGAGGGTTTTTATCAAGAAAGTTGCTGTATTTTGTCAAAAGCTTTTTCTGCATCTATTTGAGAGGATCATGTGGTTCTTATCATTTCTTTTATTACATGATGTATAACATTGACTTGTGGATATTGGACGAGTGCTGTATCCCAGGAATAAATCTCATTTGTTTGTGGTAAATAATTCCTTTAATATATTGTTGGATCCAGTTTGCTAGTATCTTGTTGAGAATTTTTCCATCCATGTTCTTCCTGGAAATTGGTCTGTAATTCATTTTAGTGAGGCTTTTTTGTGGTTTGGGAATCAACGTAGTGCTGGCCTTGTAGAATGAGTTTGGGAGTTTTCCTTCCACTTCTATTTTTTGGAACAGCTTCAAAAGAATTGGCATTAAGTCTTCTTTAAATGTTTGGTAGAATTTACCTGGAAAGCCATCTGGCCCTAGACTTTTTGTTGTTGTTGTTGTTGGGAGATTTTTGATTACTTTTTCAGTGTTATTACTTGTTATGGGTCTGTCCAAATTTTCTATTTCTTTCTGTTTCAGTGTCAGTACTTTATACGTGTCTACGAATTTGTCTGTTTCTTCAAGATTGTCCATAATTGTTTGTATTACTGTGGTGTTAGTTGTAATTTCTCATCTTTCATTTGTTATTTTATTTATTTGAGTAATTTCCTTTTTGATAAATCTTACTAGGTGATTATCAATTATGTTAATTCTTTCAATTAATCAGCTCCTTCTATCATTGATCTTTACCTCTGTTTTTTTTTTTTTTTGATATTATTGTTTCCTGCTCTAATTTTTATTATTTACTGATTTCTGCTGGTTTTGGGGGATTTATTTTCTGTTTTCTATTTTTCCAGCTCTTTCAGGTGTAAGGCTAGGTTGTGTATTTGAGACCTTTCTTCCTTCTTTAGGGGGACTTGGATTGCTACATACTTCCCTTTTATGAACAAAATTGCTGCATCTGAGAGGTTTTGAGATGTCATGTTTTCATTTTTGTGGGCTTCCATGTGCTTTTCAATTTCCTCTTTAATTTCTTGCTTAATCCATTAATTATTTAGTATGATGTTCTTCTTTAGTCTCCAAATATTTATGCTGTTTCCAAATTTTTTCTTGTGGTTTATTTTGAGTTCATAGCGTTGTAGTCTAAAAATATGTAAGGTATGATCTCAATCTTTTTGTACTTGTTGAGGTCTGATTTGTGACCCAGTATGTTCCATGTGCACTTGAGAAGAATGTGTATCTGGTGTTTTAGGATGAAATATTCTGCACATATTGATTAACTCCATCTCGTCCAGTGTATCATTCAAAGCCAATGTTTTCTTATTGATTTTTTTGCTTAGATGATCTGTCCATTGATATGAACTATGATACTCACAAAAATGATAACTTTAAATATAATGCTAAAGCAAATTTTTGTCTAAATAAAAAAAAGTAAGTTTAGTACTTTAAATAAATGTAACAAAAGAGATTTTTGACAATAAGGCCAGTTAGTGTGTATTAAATATATTCACGTTTATGGAATGAAAGAAAAAAACTGAATAAGTATTTATAAAATGGAAAAATGGGGGCACCTGGGTCACTCAGTTGTTTAAGTGCCCAACTCTTGATTTTGTCTCATTATTCCTGGGATGTGGAATCCATCCCCTCATCCAACAGAACTCACTTTAGACTCTCTCTCAATCTCTCTCTCTCTCTCCCTCCCTCTCTCTCTCTCTCTCCCTCTCTCTCCCTCTGACTCTCTATCCTGCTTGCCTATATATATATATATATATATATATATATATGTATTTGAGCTATTGCTTATTTTTGAAATAATAGATATATATTTTCAATATTGCAAGGGAAAAAGGGGAATGACAGTATATCTCAATTCAATGCAATGCTAAGGAAAATGTACAAAAGTAATAAAATTGAAGGTAAAAATAAATTTGTATAGTCAAATTAAGAGGGAGGAAGAGTTAAGATGGCAGAGTACTAAGGGGACCCTGGGTTTATCTCTTCCATCCAGCACAACAAGATTGATATCAAACCATTTTGGACACCTCAGAAATCAATCTGAGTATCAATGGTACAATCTGCACAATTTGAGGGACAGAACTAGCCACATATGTGGTGTGGAGAGGTGAATTGGAGAAGAGAGGAGTTCAGTGCCACAGATGGGCAGGGAGTCACTTTCTTAGGAGAAAGTCAGAGGAGAAGAGAGCAGTGCATTGGGTTTGTGCAAGAAAGAACTCCTCCTGAAAGAAGTTAGAAAGAGTAAGACCATTCGCTGGGGACTGCAGAAGAAAACTGTTCCCCAAAACCATTGGTGGAGGGAAAAGAAGATTTCAATACCATTAGTGTTTTGTTGTTGTTGTTGTTTTGTCTTTTTTTGTTTGTTTTTTTGTTTTTCTTTTTATAAACAGTGGAACACAGAGTCTGAAGTTTCAGTGGTAAACCCCTGCTGGTGCTCTGGTTAAGAAGCAAGGCTGAGCCCCAGGAGTGGGCAGTGTGGTTGGAGAATCTTCTGGGTCACACAAGAAGAAGTGGTTCCCCTACTTTGAGTGAAGTTGGTGTGATCTCTCTGCTGACAAAAGACCAGGTGGGCACCATAACCACAATGTGCCCTCATATAGGTACAAAGATGCTAGCTAAGGGCAATGAGCTCTGGTGCTGTGTGTTGTGATTTAACATTAACTCAGAGCTTCTGCCAATGTGCAGTGGTGCAACTGTTTCCTGGAGCAAACTGGCCCTGACCACAATGTGGGAAGATACTCCCTGAGAAGAACACTGTGGGTCCTAACCTCAGGGGTCTCTGAAGTGGTTTTTGAAATACATTGGTGCCATAGATAACACTCTAGAGAGTGGCACCACCTGGCAGACTGACAGCTCAGACACAGACAGGGAAAGACAAGGAGCTGACTGAAGCAGAGGACACAGGAAAGGTGACTGATCCAGTGTCTGTGAGGGTGCAAACGTCCCCCGCCCACACTGCTGTAAAGACTAGAGAGTGGGGAGAAACCATTTTCATGATTAGTGCACCAACACTAATTGACCCCAGTGAGTTAAACTGTGCTTTAGGTGGATAATGGAGTCGGTTTACACCAAACCCCACCCCCTTTGCCCTCCAAGCATATCTCCACTAGTGTAAGTCAGCCTGAGAATCAGAGCAGCAGACCCCTTATCCAGAAGACCAACATATATCCCTTCCATGAGCTTAGTATACTGACCATAGACTGTTGCTAAGTTTCAGCTCTAGGGGATGCTGAATCTAGCTTCACTTGGATTTGTTTGTTTGTTTGTTCATTTTATTTTGTAGTTGTTACTGCATCTGTTTTATTTTTGTTGTAGTGTTTTTTCTTCTTTTCTTTTTGTTTCTTGATACAGAAAGAGTAAACTAAAAATATCATTTTATTTTGTTTTATTTTTTCATGTTTTAAATTCTAACTCTTATTTTTTCCCTTCTTTTCATTTTCCCTTTTTTCTATCAACCGTCTCTTACCATAGTCTGCTTGTTATACACCTAGAATCTAACTTGCTGTATTTGATTTTAAAAATATTGTTATTATTATTGTTTTTGGTTTTCTTCCTCCAAAATGGCAAGTCAAAAATTCACCTCAAAATAAAGAACAGATAGAAATGACAGCCAGAGATTGTCAACGAATATATAAGTAAGATGTCTGAACTAGAATTTAATACAATGATTATAAGGATACTAGTTGGGCTTAAAGAAAACATAGAAGACACCAGAGAATCCATTTCTACAGAGATAGAAGAACTAAAATCTAGTCAGGCTGAAATTTAAAATGCTATAACCAAGATGTAAACCCAATTGAAGGCCATAAAAAAAGGATGAATGAAACAAAAGAGCAAATTAGTGCTGTTTAAGATAAAAATATGGGAAATAATGAAGGCGAAAAGAAGAGAAAAACAACAGGCAAGAAGGCAGACTTAGGAAACTAAGCAATTTATTAAAACATAATAGTCATATCATAGGAGCCACAGGATATAAAGCCAACAGAACTCTGTTGAATTTCTATAGACCAATAATAAAACAACAGAAATAAGAATCAAAAGAATTGATTCCATTTGCAATTTCACTAAAAACAATAAGATACTAAGAATAAACTTCAATAAATAGGCAAAAGATTGATATTCCAAAAGCAATAGAACACTTATGAAAGAAATTGAAGAGGAAACACACACACACACACACACACACACAGATAAAAAAGCATTCCATGCTTATGGATTTGAAGAAAAACATTGTTAAAATGTCTATACTACCCAAAGCAATCTACACATTTAATGCAATCCCTATCAAATTACCACAGCAATTTTTGCAAAGCTAGAACAAACAGTCCTAAAATTTGTATGGAACCAAAAAGGTCTCTAATAGGTAAAACAATCCTGAAAAAGAACAACAAAACTGAAGGCTTCACAATTCCACATTTCAAGCTATATTACAAAGCTGTAATCATAAAGACAATGTAGTACTGCCACAAAAATACCCATATATCAATGGAACAGAATAGAAAGCCCAGAATTGGACCCACAACTATATGGTCAACTCATCTTCAATAAAGCAGGAAAGAATCTCCAATGGAAAAAAGATGGTTTCATGAACAAATGATGTTGGGAAAACTGGATAGTGATGTTCAGAAGAATTAAACTGGAGCACTTTCCTATAACATATGCAGAAATAAATTTAAAATGGATGAAATTCCTAAATGTGCAAAAGGAACCATCAAAATCCTAGAGGAGAACACAGAAAGAAATATCTTTCACATTTATAATACACTAGAGTGTATTATGATAAGCAAAATAAGTCAATCAGAGAAAGAAAAACATCATATGATTTCAATCATATGTGGAATTTAAGAAACAAAACACATGAATATAGGGGAAGGGAAACGAAAATTAGATAAAAACAGAGACAGCAACAAACCATAAGGTACTCTTTTTTTTAATTTTTTTTAATGTTTATTTTTGAGACAGAGAGAAACAGAGCATGAATGGGGGAGGGTCAGAGAGAGGGAGGCACAGAATCTGAAACAGGCTCCAGGCTCTGAGCTGTCAGCACAGAGCCCGACACGGGGTTCAAACTCATGGACTGCAAGATCATGACCTGAGCCGAAGTCGGCCACTGAACCAACTGAGCCACCCAGGCGCCCCCATAAGGTACTTTTAAATACAGAGAACAAACTGAGAATTACTGATGGGGTGTTGGATAGGGGGATGGGCTAAATGGGTGATGGACATTAGGAAGGGCACATGTTGGGATGAACACTGGGTGTTATATGTAAGTGATGAATCACTAAATTCTATTCTTGAAATCATTATTTCACGGTATGTTAACTAGCTTGCATTTAAATTCAAATAAGAAAGAAAGAAAGAAAGAACTATCAACTGCCTATTTACTATTATCTATGCTCAAGTAATTTTGCAACCAATATTTTTATTTCTAGTCTTCACCCAACTTTTTAAACCAATTTATTTACATGTGCAATATGTATTTATTTTCTAGTTTATATATTTGGGAGTTAATTTAGTGATACATTGTACAGGATTTCTTTCTACATCCAAACATGTGTTAAATTGATTTCTTTTCTAAAGGTTTAGATATTTATTTATTTTTATTTATTTATTTGATTTCATGCATAATGTGGAGCTTGAACTCATGACCCTGATATCTAAAGTTAGATGCTCTACTGACTAAGTCAGCCAGGAGTCCCTAAGAGTTTAAGTTTTTATTTAGTTTTTTTAAAGTTTTATTTATTTATTTTGAGAGAGAGCACAACTGGGGTAGTGACAGAGAGAGAGGGAGACAGAATCCCAACCAGCACAGAGCCCGATGCTCGGCTTGATCTCACAAACCGTGAAATCATGACCTGAGCCAAAATTAAGAGTTAGATGCTTTGCTGACTTAGTCATGCAGGTGCCCCAAAGTTTAGGGTTTAAATGACTTATCCTCCCTTTCCTGTGTCCACACTGTTGCCCTCAGTACAGAAATAATTTTCCCTTGTCTACATGCCTCCATGCCCCCGTGTTGATGAAAAATTTTTATTTTATTTCATTTGTCCTTTATAGGTAATCTGCATTTGGGTATGTATTTTAAATGTATGCTTTATCTATTAGGTTTTAAACAGATAGATATAGAGATAGAGATAAAAATTAAAGTATATATTTATATATACATATATATTGTTCTACATTTTTTTTTCAAAATCTTTAAAAGTTTCTGCACTGCAAAGGAAAAAAATCAACAAAACTAAAAGGCAGCTGATGGAATGGGAAAAGATATTTTCA
The DNA here is from genome assembly GCF_014898765.1 of Herpailurus yagouaroundi. NCBI lineage: Eukaryota > Metazoa > Chordata > Mammalia > Carnivora > Felidae > Herpailurus > Herpailurus yagouaroundi. Next base: position 212,352 of record NW_024412759.1, read on the forward strand.
AATGACATATCCAATAAAGGGCTAGTATCCAAAATCTATAAAGAACTCACCAAATGTCACACCCAAAAAAACAAATAAGCCAGTGAAGAAATGGGCAGAAGACATGAATAGACACTTTTCTAAAGAAGACATCCAGATGGCCAACAGGCACATGAAAAGATGCTCAACGTCACTCCTCATCAGGGAAATACCAACCAAAACCACACTGAGATACCATCTCACGCTGGTCAGAGTGGCTAAAATGAACAAATCAGGAAACTAAAGATGCTGGAGAAGATGTGGAGAAATGGGAACCCTATTGCACTGTTGGTGGGAATGCAAATTGGTGCAGCCGCTCTGGAAAACAGTGTGGAGGTTCCTCAAAAAATTGAAAATAGATCTACCCTATGACCCAGAAATAGTACTGCTAGGAATTTACCCAAGGGATACAGGAGTGTTGATGCATAGGGACACTTGTACCCCAATGTTTATAGCAGGAGTTTCCACAATGGCCAAATTATGGAAAAAGCCTAAATATCCATCAACTGGCAAATAAAGAAGATTTGGTCTATATTTACAATGGAATACTACTTGGCAATGAGAAAGAATGAAATCTGGCCTTTTGTAGCAATGTGGATGGAACTGGAGAGTGTTATGCTAAGTGAAATAAATCAGGCAGAGAAGGAGAGATACCATATATTTTCACTCATAGGTGGATTCTGAGAAACTCAGCAGAGGACCAGGGAGGAGGAGAAGGGGGGAAAAATGTTACAGAGAGGGAAGGAGGCATACCATAAAAGACTCTTAAATACTAAGAACAAACTGAGGATTGATGGGGGGTGGGAGGGAGGCAAAAGTGGGTGATGGGCATTGAGGAGGGCACCTTTTGGGATGAGCACTGGGTGTTGAATGGAAACCAATTTGACAATAAATTTCATAAAAATAAATAAATAAATAAGGCATTAGGGCCTCTAAACACACAAACACACAAAATCTCACCAATGATTTCTTTAAATATCATTTATCTAGCATGATTTCAATTCCTTTATATATGCCACAAAGTAGTATGTACACTCACATACACACACACACACACAAGATACATAATTATATAAACATTGATGTCTTGCTTTATCAACATTTTTTTGAAAAACAATTTTTGTGTGTTTATAAATGTTAAAATACTATTTGTTCTATGACAAACTCATCTCAAAATATCAGGAATTTTGAAAACTATGCTAAGTGAAACTTCAGTAATTAACTGCTCTTATAGGTGCTGTATATTTTCACTCATATTTATTTAAAAAAAATAAACAACAGGGGTGCCTTGGGGGCTAGTTTGTTAAGTGTCCAACCCTTGATCTTGGCTCAGGTCATGATCTCACCATTTATGGGTTTGAACGGTGGCTCTGTGCTGACAGCATGGAACTGGTTGTAATTCTCTCTCTCTTTCTGTGTGCCCCTATTCAACTTGTGCTGTCTCTAAATAAACATATAAATACAAATTCAAAAAATTAAATAAATAATATATTAAACTTAATAAACTCAAAATATAAATCAAGAAATTTGTAAAACTTTGACAACAGTCTATGAAAACTAGGAAGAACATGGAAATTAAAATATATATATGTAAGAAAAATTTGATAAATAAAGCAATTATGTAAGACAGATAAGGCATTCTTAGAATTTCTAATAAATACATATTTTTAAAAAGTATCTGGCAAAAAATATCTGATGGTATTCACACACACACACACACACACAATTAATTAATTAATTAATTAGTTAAATAAAATAAGTACCCACCAACAAAAATCACACTGGAAGAGCTCTGGAGAACAAAGAGACTACCAAAAGTAAGTAGAGCACAAAAACTGAGGACGAAACTATAGAAAAGCATACCAACCATTTTTGTCTGTGTTTTCCTAACCCTTAACCTGGTATGACTCAGTTCCAGAAAGTATTCCCTTGGTCATTACTTTCCTCACAAGGAAAAAGGGGATCAGGGGACAATAGCCTTTTCCATGAAGGACTCTAGCAATGTTGCCACTTCCTTTGACACTTGCAGCTTTGGTAAACAAGATCCCCCATAATCTATGCCTGTGCTGACTTCAGCTATTGGAGATATGCAAAGCAATGCCACTGTGGCCCCATAGAGACCCAAGCACTGCAATTTACTTACATCATGACTTCGTGCTGATCCACAAGTGAAAGTCTTTCCCACAGAGGGCAGTCCTTAAAACTTGAAAAAGATGACTACTCTTTCAAATAATCAGACATAACCATAAGTCTATAAAGAAAAAAAAAATCAAGGAAACATGTCACCACCTAAGAAACATAACGAATTAGCTAAAATAGGGATGTATAACGTAACTATCAAATTTAAAAACAACCATTTATTATTACTTTTTTTGTTTGTTTATTTGTTTGAAAGAGAGAAAGAGAGAGAGTGAAAATGGGGGAGAGGGGCAAAGGGAAAGAGAGAGAATCTAAAGCATGCTCCACATTCAGTGTGGATCCCAATATGGGGCCGGATTCCACAACCCTGGGATCATGACCTGAGCCAAAAATCAAGAGTTGGACACTCAACTGAATAAACATCTAGGCACCCATCAACAATTGTTTTAATGAAAATTAGTAAGATATAAATGTTTAGAGATAGACGAGTCAATAAAATCAGGAAAATGATACATAGACAAGATGTTAAGTTCAACAAAAGGATAGAAATCTTAAAAAAAGAAACTACAGAAATTCTGTAGTTGATGAATACAATGTATGAAGTGAAAAGTACAATACAATGATTCACACTTGAGTAAGCAGGAGAAGGAACCTGTGAACATGAAGGCAAGTCATTTGAAACTATCTATGCAGAGTAGGAAAAAATTAAATAAATTTGAAGAATAGAGGAGATAAGGAGCAACATCAAGAAAGCTAACAGTAGTTTTATGGGAATCTGAAAAAAGAGAAGAGAGATTTTAAAAAAAAGGAACAGAAAGATTTTTAAAAACATAATAATATTGGCTGAAAACTTTCCAAATTTTTGTAAGGAAATGGACATCCCAATTCTTGAAGTACTAAAGTCCCCCAAAATAGGATTAAAACAAATAAGAATAAAATAAGAAATACTATAATCCCAAGCTTAATATCAACAAGGAAAAGGAAATTTTCAATGTCACCAGAGAAAAATAAATAATCACAAATATGAGAAACCCATAGGCTATTGTCAGATATGTTAGCATTCCTTTACAGGTAGAGGGGAGAAGGAAATAATATTTTTGAAATATTGAAAAAATATATGTTAAACAAAATATTCTACCTGCCAAAATTATATTTTAAATATATATAAGAGATAAAGTCTTTCCCAAACCAACCAAGATAAACTCAGAAAGCTTATCACCACTAGACCTGCTTTACCAGAAATTCTTAAAGAAGCTCTTGAAGGGGCTACTGGCTGGCTCATCTGGTAAAAGATGCAATTCTTGATCTCAGGGTCATGAGTTCAAGCCCTATGTTGGGCATGGAGACTATTTAAAAAAATAAATAAATAAATAAAATAAAATAAAGAACCTCTTCAGTTTGAAGGAAAAAGATGAGAAAGAGCAGCAGGAAAGCATATGGAAACATAAATCTCTCTCATAAAGGTAAATATATAGATAAATACAAAATAATTAACACTATGAAAATAATGTAAGAATTACCTTTAATCCATATATAAAAGTTAAAAGGTAAAATTGTGTTCATTTATACATAATATAAAAAGAAGCAAATTCTCATTATAAGAAAACAAAATGTGTGGGCCGAGTAAAATATGGAGAATTTTATACAATTAAAGTTAAGTTTTTATAAACTTAAAATTAATGGTTATACCTATAAAACTCTTTCTGTAATCTTTGTAACCTAAAGTACACAAAAAAAGTAATTAATATACACACACAAAAGAGGAAAAAAATCAAGGCAAATCATAGGCAGAAAATAATTTAAAAATGGCAATAGTAAGACCTCACCTATCAATAATTACTTTAAATGTAAACTAGTTATATTCACTAATTAAAGGCATAGAGTAGAGAGGAAGAGGCAGAGTAGTAGGAGGTCCCTAGGCTTCCATCATCCCTCGAACACAACAAGATAAATATGAAATTATTCTGAATGACCAATAAATAGATCTGAGGACTGACAGAACTAGAGGAAGAGAGGAGGAAAGTAGGAGGCACACACACAAGGCTTTGGGGAGAAACGGATTGCAGGTGCTGCAAAGGTGAAGGGACTGTGGTCACAGATATAGGAGGGAGGGAGGAAGAGAGAGAGAGAGAGACAAGTTCACAGGGCATCACACAACAAAATAATTATTCCCTGGAGCCATTGACTGAGGAAATGAGAGGGACTTATTTTTGTAAATTTTTATAAGTAGCTGTGGCTGATGTGGAACCCCGAGGGCACTGCAGTGCTCCTGTGGAGTTAGACCAGGGGCAGACTATGCAATCTGAGGATGCCCAGGGATAAACTGGTAGAGATGGTTCCCCCTTCTTGGAGAGCAACTGGAGAGGTGGCATTGCTTCTTTGGGGACAAAAGAGCAAGCTGGTGCCATTTCCTTCCCCTGCCCTTAGCGTAGGTCCTGAGTCATCTGTCCAGGGTGGAAAACTCTAAACTGGCTCTTTGCTGCACTTTAATCCAACTCCACACTTCTGAGCTTTGGTGCAACTGCCCTTCTGGGACAAAACTGCATCATTCCCAGCATGGAGAGACCCTCCCTCAGAGAACAAGCATGGGTCGCTCCCATGCCACGTCCTAATCTTTGGAGTTTTAAAACTCAACTGACCTGCCTGGTATAGACCCCAACGTGCACTGTGCTGCCTGTTTGGCAGATGGCTTAGACACAGAGAGGGTGAAGGCAGGTATCCAAGGGACACCTAGGGCACATGAGAGGAGTGTTAATTCCTCTGGAAGGATTTCCCAGACAGTAGAAGGTGCAAACTCCCTTATCTATGCACTAGAGGGCTGGCTGGCTCCGTTTGTCTCTCCCATTCCTTAGGATAAATTAACTTTGATAAGCAGCACAGCACCAACAGTGACTGCCTAAACCCTGTGCATTAAGACCTACACACATGTGCCATGTTAGTGCTGCTTTTCTCCAGTAAGTGTGCCTGAAAACCAGAGCAGTGAGCACCATCTCCAGAAAACTAACACAAACCCCCATGCATGCACCACCTCTACTTACCATAGAGTCCTGAAAAACATCAGCTCTAGTGGAAATAGCATCAGGTCTCTTTTAACAAGCAGACCAGAGCACACATATTTATTTATTTATTTATTATTTTTTTTAAAAATTTTTTTTTAACATTTATTTATTTTTTTGAGACAGAGAGAGGCAGAGCATGAACGGGGGAGGGGCAGAGAGAGAGGGAGACACAGAATCAGAAACAGGCTCCAGGCTCTGAGCCATCAGCCCAGAGCCCGACGCGGGGCTCGAATTCACGGACCGCGAGATCGTGACCTGAGCTAAAGTCGGACGCTTAACCGACTGCGCCACCCAGGCGCCCCCAGAGCACACATATTTAAAACTCACCACACTCTGACCAGTTTCAAAACACTCCATATTGGATGAGTGAAAAAGCAACCAAAACACAGCCTTAGAGTGCACACAGGATACATGAGAAACAGTTCCTAAAGTGCCAGGGCTTGGGTATTATGTGACTTATTCTTGATAAAACCATTACTCTTTAGCAGGAAACATAACAGGTTTTCCTAACACAAAGAAGAATACAGAGGGCTAGATAAAAAGGCCACGGTGGAGAAATTCTTCCCGAAATAAAGAACAACAAAAGTCACAGCCAGGGATCTAATCATAAATGATCTAAGTCCTATGCCTGATCCAGAATTTAACTCAATAATCATAAGGATACTAGCTGGGTTTCAGAATAGCATTGAAGACACCAAAGAGTCCATGACCACAGAGATAAAAGACTTAAAAAGTAGTCAGGCTGAACTAAGAAAACCCACAACAACCGAGATTTAAAATTTACTGGATGTAGTGACCACAAGGATAGAAGTAGAGGAACAAATAATTGATGGAGAAGACAAAATTATGGGAAATAATGAAACTGAAAAGAAAAGGGAAATTAAAAGGCTACAAAAGTAGTCTTACAGAAATCTGTGATTCCTTGAAGTGTGTTAACACTTGTATCATAGGTGTCCCAGAAGAAGAGAGGGAAAGGGGACAGAATGTTTATGTGAGAAAATTGTAGCTGAAAACTTCTATAATCTGGGGACAGAAGACATTCAAATCCAGGATACACAGAGAACTCCCATCAAAATTAGTAAAAGCAGGCCAATACCCAGACATACCACAGTTAAATTTGCAAAGTACAGGGATAATGAAAAATCCTAAAAGATGCAAGACAATAGAAATCCCTAACTTACGAGGGAAGACACATAAGTTAGAAGCAGATGTCTCCAAAGAAACATTGCAAGCAAGAGTGGCATGAAGCTCCCAATGTGCTTCATGAAAAAACTCTGAAGCCAAAAATACTCTACCCAGTAAGGCCATTGTTCAAAATAGAAGGAGAGAAAGAGTTTCCTAGACAAACAAATACTAAAGGAGATGTTAATCACTATAGCAGCCCTGCAAGAAATATTAAAAGAAACACTTTGGGAATGAAAGACCAAAAGTTAAAAAGACTGGAAAGGAACAGAAAACTTTTCCAGCAACATTGATTTAACAAGTAATATATGTCACTAAATATCTATCAATAATTGTTATGAATGAAAATGGATTATTTTCTGCAATCAAAAGACATACAGTGTAAGAATGGATTAAAAAAATCTATATACTGCCTACAAGAGACTCATTTTGGATTAAAGACACCTGCAGATCAAAAGTGAGAAGGTGGAGAACCATTCATCATGCTAATCAGCATCAAAAGAAAGACAAATAGCCATATTTATATTAGACACAGTAGACTTTAAACCCAAGACAGTAACAAGAGATGAAGGGCACTATATCACAATAAAGGGGTCTATCCAACAAGATCTAACAACTGTAAGTATTGATGCCCCCAAAATTGAATCATTTGAATGTCAAAATCAATTAATAACAAACATAAAGAAACTCAATAATACTAATACAATATTATAGGGACTTTAGCACCCCTTTTACAGCAATGGAGAAACCATCTAGGTGGAAAATCAACAAGGAAACAAAGGTTTTGAGTGACATACTGGACCACATGGACTTAAAAGATACATTTAGGACATTTAATCATAAAGAAGGAAAAAAATATTCTTTTTTTAAGTGTACATGGGACATTCTCCAGAATGTATCACATACTAGGTCACAAATCAGACCTCAACAAGTACAAAAATATTAATACCAGACCATGCATATTTTCCAGCCACAATATTATGACACTTGAAATCAACCAAGAGAAAAAAAATTGGAAGATCACAAATACATGGAAGGTAAATAACACCTTACTAAGGAATTACTAGGTGCCTAGGAAATTAAGAAATAAAAATACATGCAAAAAAATAAAACTAGAAACATGATAGTCTAAAACTTTTTGGATGTATCAAAAGCGAACATAGGAAGAAAGTACATATCGATACAGACCTACCTCCAGAAGCAAGGAAAATCTCAAATTTGCAACCTAACCTTACAGCTTCAGGACTTAGAAAAACAACAACAACAACAACAACAACAACAACAACAACAGTAGAATAGATCAATGAAAGCAGGAGCTGGTTCTTTGAAAAAAAATAATAAAATTGATAGCTCCCTAGTTGTAATTATCAAAAAGAAAAGAGAAATGACCCAAAATAGTTAAAATCATGAATGAGAGAGATCACAACCAACACCACAGAAAAACAAGTATAAGAGAAAATTATGAAACATTGAGCATCAATAAAATTGGCAAACTGGAAGAAATGAATAAATTCCTAGAAATATATAACCTACCAAAACTGAAACAGGAAGTAATGGAAAACTTGAAAAGACCCATAACCAGGAAAGAAATTAAATCAGTAATCAATAACCTCCTAATAAACCTCCTAATAAATTTCAGGGCCAGACAGATTCCCAGGGGAATTCAACCAAACATATAAAGAGTAGTATCTATTCTTCTCACTCAAACTGTCTCCAAAATACATACATACATACATATATACATACATACATGTATAAATACATAAATACATAAGTATAAAAAAAGTAAAGAAAATAAATCAAAGGAAAACATCAAAACTCATTTTATGAGCAGTATTATGTTGATTCCAAAGTCAGGCAAAGACCCCACTAAAAGAGAAAATTACTAGGGCACCTGGGTTGCTCAATCGGTTAAGTGTCTGACTTTGGCTTAGGTCAGGATCTCAAGTTTGTGAGTTCAAGCCCCACATTGGGCTTTGTGCTCACAGCTCAGAGCCTGGACCCTGCTTTGGATTCTGTGTCTCCTTCTCTTTCTGCCCCTCCTCCACTCATGCTCTGTCTCTCTCTCAAAAATAAATAAGTATTAAAAAATATTAAAAGAATTGTTGGCTAATATCACTAATGAACATAGATGTAAAAAATCTCAATAAAATACTAGCAAATCATATTGAACAGAGAACATTAAAAACATCATTCACACAAGTGGGATATAATTCTTCGTTCCAAGAGGGGTTCAATATTTACAAATCAATCAATGTGGTACACAACATTAATTTAAACAAAATGATAAGAACCATATGATCCTCTAAACAGGTGCAAAAACAGCATTTGAAAAAGTACATAATACATTCTTGATAAAACAAACAAGCAAACAAAAAAACCCTCAACAAGTAGGAATAGACAAAACATACCTTAACATCACAAAGAGCATATATGAAAAACACACAACTAATATCATCCTTAATAGGGAAAAAATGAGACTTTTTGTTCTATGGTTAGGAATAAGACAGGAGTGTCTACTGTCACCAGTTATTTAATATAGTACTGGAAGTCCTAGCTTCAGCATTCAGACAACAAAAAGAAATAAAATCCATGCATATTTGCAAGGAAGAAGTCAAACTATCACTATTTGCACACAACATGATACTCGGTGCAGAAAATCTCAATGAGCTCACCAAAAGAATGGCTAAAACTTATACATGAATTCAGCAAAATTCCAGGATGCAAAATAAAGGTACAGAAATCGGATCCGTTTCTATACACCAATAATGAAGCAGCAGAAATAGGAACCAAGGAATCAATACCATTGTCAATTGCACCAAAAACAAAAACAAAAACAAAACATAAGAAATCTAAGAATAAACCTAACATAACAGGTAAGGGATCTGTATACCTAAAACTATAAAATGCTAATGAAAGATATTAAAGATGACACCAAGAAATGGAAAATAATACCATGTTCATGGATTGGAAGAAAAATATTGTTAAATGTCTATACTACCCAAAGCAATTGCCACATGTAGTGAAATCCTGATCATATTGCAACCAGAATTTTTCACAGATCTAGAAGAAATAATCCTAAAGTTTGCATGGGACTATAAAAGACCCCAAATAGCCAAAGAAATCTTGAAAAAGTAAACAAACCAGGAGACAGCACAATTCCAGACCTCAAGTTATATTACAAAGCTGTAGGGATCAAGACAGTATGGTAATGGCAAAAAAAACAGATACATATATCATTGGAAGAGAAGAGACAACATATAAATGGACCCACACCTATATAGTCAACTAATTTTCAACAAAGTAGAAAAGAATATCCGATGGAAAATAAGACAGTCTCTTCAACAAATGGTGTTGGAAAAACTGGACAGTAACATGTAAAAGAATGAAATTGGACAACTTTCTTATACCATACACAAAAATAAATTAAAAATATATGAAAGAACTAAATGTGACATAGGGAACCATCATAATCCTGTAGGAGAACATTGTCAGTAACCTCTTTGACATTCTCCATAGCAACTTCTTACTAGATACATCTCTGAAGGCTTCAGAAACAAAAGAAAAAAAAAAGACCTATTGGGACTTCATCAAAATACAAAGCTTCTTCAGAGCAAAGGAAACCTTCAACAAAACTAAAAAACAACCTATGGAATGGGGGGAAAATATTAACAAATGACATATCTGATAAAGGGTTAGTGTCCCAAATCTATCAAAAAAACTTATCAAACTCAACATCCCAAAACCAAATAACCCAGTTAAAAAAAATGGGCAGAAGACATGAATATACATTTTTTTTCCAAAGAAGGTATAATAATAGCCAATAGACACATGAAAAGATCCTCAATGCCACTTATCATAAGGAAATTTCAAATAAAAAATACAATGAGTTATCATGGCATACCTGTCAGAATGGCTAAAATTAATAACACTGGACACAACAGATGTAGGTGAGGATGAGGAGAAAGGGGTACCCTCTCGCACTGTTGGTGAGAATAAAAACTGATGCAGCCACTCTGAAGTCCCTCAAAAGGTTAAATATGGAATTACCCTAAGACCCAGCAATTTATCTTCTAGGTATTTACTTAAAGGATACAAACATATTCATTTGAAAGGTACATGCATACTGAAGTGTGTAGCAACATTATCAACAATAGCCAAATTATGGAGAATGGCCAAATTCCCATCCAGTAATGAATGGATAAAGAAGTTGTAGTATATATACAATGGAATATTACTAATCCATAAAAGAGATTAAAATCTTCCTATTTACAATGACGTGGATGGAGCTAGAGGATATTATGCAGCAAAATAATTGTCAGAGAATGACAAATACCATATGATTTTACTCAAATATATGGATTAAGAAAATAAACAGATGAACACAGGGGAAGAAAAGAGAGAGGGAAATCATAAAACAAACTCTTAACTATAGATGACACAATTAATATTACTGGAGTGAGGGGGTTGGGAGGATAGGTTAAATGGGTGATGGGTATTAAGGAGGGCACTTGCTGTGGTAAACACTGGATATTGTATACACATAGCACTATTTATTTATTTATCTCCCAATATAAATAGGTTGCATCCATATTTGGACATAAATAGTGCTGAAGCAAACATAGGGGTACAGATATCTTTTTAGGATAGTGAGTTTCTTTTTTCTAGATATATGCCAAGGAGCAGAGTTACTGGTTAAGATAGTATTTATGTTTTTAATTTCCGAGGAGACTCCATATGGTTTTCCATTATGACTATACCAATATACATCCTGGTAAACAGAGAGTGAGGGTTCTCTGTCCCCCACATCCTCACTAGGAATGCTTCTCTCTCTCTCTCTCTCTCTCTCTCTCTCTCGATAGCCATCTAACAGGCATGAGGAGATACGAGCTGGCGTTTGATTTGCATTTCCCTAGTTATTAGTCACATGGAGAAACTTTTAAAGTAACTGCTGGCCATTTAAGAACATTCTTTGGGAAAATGTTTGTTCATATAATTATCCCATTTTCTTTCTTTTTTTTTCCATGTTTTTAACATTTATTCGTTTTTGAGAGACAGAGTATGAGTGGGGAGGGGCAGAGAGAGAGGGAGACACAGAATCCAAAGCAGGCTCCAGGCTCTGAGCTGTCAGCACAAAACCTGACACTGGACTTGAACCCAGGAACCATGAGATCATGACCTGAGAGGAAGTTGGATGCTTAACTGACTGAGCCACCAAGGCGCCTCATAATTAGTCCATTTTCAGTGGATTTTTTCCTATTGAGTTATATGAGTTCTTTATATATTTTAAATATTAACCCATTTTCAGGATTATGGCTTGCAAATATCTCCCTCCCCATTATGCTGGTTACCTTTGCATTTTGTTTATTGTTATTATTGCTGTGAAAAAGATTTAATTTTGGTATAAATTGACTTATAATTTTTCTTAATGTAGTTTCTTTTGCTTTAGGTATCATATCCAAAAGATAACATATATAGGTTTTCCATATATATTCTTCTAGGAGTTTGTGGCATTATGTGCTATATTTAAGTGTTTGATACATTTTTAGTTATTCTTTAATTGCTATTAAATAGAACTCTAATTTCATTGTTCCTCATAAGTTTATCCTGTTTTCCCAGCATCATGTGTTGAAGAGACTATACTTTCTTAATTGGACATCTTTGGCCCCCTTGTCAAATATTGGTTGACCATATATGCATGGATTCAATTTTGATCATTTCTCTCTCTTCTCTCTCTCTCTCTCTCTCTCTCTCTCTCTCTCTCTCTCTCTGCCAGTACTATACTGTTTTGATTACTATAGCTTTACAATGTATCTGAAAGTCAGAAGGTGATATTTCTAGCTTTGTTCTTTTTCTGGAATGTTTGGGATATTTGTGGTCTTTGGTGTTCTATTAAAATGTTAGGACTGTTTTTTCTACTTCCTGTAATAAATGCCATTGGAATATGTATAAAGACTGCATTGAACCTATACACATCTTAGGAAAATATGGCCATTTGAACAGTTTTAATTATTTAAATTCATGAACATGGGATACTTCTCATTTATTTGAGTCTTTTTTAATCTTTCTAAATCAATGTCTTATAGTTTTTGGTATAAATGTCTTACACAGGCTTGATTAAATTTAATTTAATTATTTTATTGTTTTTGATGCTATTGCAAATGGAATCATTTATTTCTTTTTCACATAGTTTATTATTAGCATATGAAATTTATTGATAAATTATGTTGATTTTGTATAATGTGAATTTACTGAATTTGTTGATTAAATCTATCAGTTCTTAGGTAGAATCTTTTGGATTTTCTATATAGAGAGAAACATGTCATCTGCAAATACAATTTTACTCATTCCTTTCAAATCTGATGTCTTTTATTTCTTTTTCTTACCTTATTGCTCTGAGATTTCCAGTACTATGTTGAATAGAAGTGGCAAGAATGGACACCTTTGTCTTTTTCTGAATCTTAGAAGAAAAGCTTTTAACCTTTTATTATTGAGTATGATGTTAACTCTTTGCTTGTCATGTGAGCTTTATAATGTTGAGAATAATTTCTTCTATACCTAAATATTTAAAGTTCTTATGATAGGGATGACTGAGTGTCTCAGTTGGTTAAGTAAGTGTAAGACTTTGGCTCAGGTCATGATCTAACAGTTGGTGGGTTAAGGCCCCACATTGGGCTCTGTGCTGACAGCTCAGAGCCTGGAGCCTGCCTCAGATTCTGTGTCTTCCTCTCTCTGCCCCTACCCCACTCACACCCTGTCTCTGAAAAATAAATTACAAAATGTAAAAAAAAAAAAAAAGTTCTTACGATAAAAGTATGTTGAATTTTGTCACTCTTCCTGCATATTAAAATTATAGGATTTTTATGTTTTCTTTTATTAACATGATGTATCACATTTATCATTTGCATATGTTGAAGCAACTTTATATCCCAGGGATGAGTCCCACTTTTGTATTGTGGGACAGTTATTTAATATGTTGCTAATCTAATACTTTATTTGAGATGATTGTATCTATATTCTTCAGGAATATTGTTCTGTAGACTCCTTTCCTTATAGTTTCCTTATTGGCTTTAGTATCAGGGTAATGCTGACTTGCAAATTGAGTTTTAGTGTTTTCCCCTTTATTTGATTTGTGTGTGTGTGCGTGTGTGTATAAGAGTTTGAAATGTATATGCATTAATTCTTCTTTAAATGCTTGGTTAAAGATACCAGTGAATCTATCTGATCCTAAGATTTTCTTTGTTGAGATGTTTTTGAATATTGATTCAATCTCCTTACTCCTCATCAGTCTGTTTGGATTTTCAATTTTTTCCTCACTCAGTTTTAAGGTTGTATATTTCTAGTAATTTATCAGTTTCTTCTGGTGTCTCTAGTTCTTCATCACATACTATTTTATAGTGATCTATTATTATCTTGTATATTTCAGGGGTGTCACTATGTCTCCGCTGGAACTTCTAACTTTCTAATTACACTTAAGTAAGTGTAATTATTAACTAAACTCCATTATTTATTTCTGCAAACTTTGAACTTAGTTTATTGTTTTATTTCCTAGTTCCTCATTTGCGCAACTATATTAGTTGTTAGATATATGTGTGTTTTCCTAATGTATGCATTTATAACTACATTTGACCCTTGGACTACATGGGTTTGGATGTGATGGTTCATGTTGAATGGTTTCATATTTTGAATGCATTGAATGTTCTTCAATAAATACAACACAGTACATGTATTTTTTATTTCTTAATTGTGTCTCCTGTTTTGAATTATATTTAACAGTGTTATACTAGTTTCAAGTGTTCATTATAATGATTCTACAATTCAATACATTGTTCAGAACTCATCAAGATAAATGTACTCTTAACTCCCTTATCTATTTCACCTATTTCCTGACCCATTTTCTGTCTGAAAACCACTGGATATTTCTCTGTATTTAAGAGTCTGTTTTGTGGTTTGTTTATTTTTATATCTCCTTGTTTGTTTGTTTGATTTCTTAAATTCCACTAACATGAAATAGTATGGTTTTTGTCTTTCTGTTAATGATTTATTTCACTTAGACGGTTTAGGTCTTTACTTATTGTTGTAAATATCAAGATCTAATTTTCAATGGTTGAGTAATATTCACATATATATATTCATATATATATTCATATATATATATATTTTTTTCTTTTTCCATTTATCTATCAATGAACACTTCGTTTGCTTCTATATGTTGGCTGTTATAAGTAATGCTACAATAAACATAGGTGTGTGCATCTTTTGAATTAGTGGCTTTGTTTTGTTTTTTGACAAATACCCAATAGTAGAATTAATGCACTGTATGGTAATTCTATTTTAATTTTTTGAGAAACCTCCATAATGTTTCCTACAGCAGCTGAACCAATTTTCATTCCCACCAAAAGACACAAAATTCCTTTTTCTCCACATCCTAACCAACATTTATGTTCTTGTAATTGATAAACATGGAATATCTTTCCATTTGTGTGTGCCATCTTTGATTTATTTTTATTTCTGATTTCATTTTTTAAATTTCTGATATATTTTATTTTAGTCATTCTAATGTGTGAGGTGATATCTCATAGTTGTTTTGTGTTTTATTTCCCTGATAATTAGTGATATTGAATATCTTTTCATGTGTCTCTTGGCTCTCTGTATGTTTTCTAGGGAAAGACATTGATTTAAATCCTTTGCTCATTTTTAATTAATTTATGTGTATTTTGGGGTGTTGAATTATGTAGGTTTTTCATATATTTTGGATGCTAACCCCTTATTGGATGTATGATTTGCAAACTTCTCCCATTCATTAGATTCTTTTTTTAATTTATTTTATTTTTTTAAGGTTCCTTTGCTTGCAAAAGGATTTAATTTTGGTGTAGTCCCAGTAACTTATTTTTTTTAGTTTCCCTTGCTTGAGGAGATATATCTAGAAAAACGTTTCCATTAGCAATGTCAAAGAAATTCTTATGGTTTTCCTGGACTTTTATGATTTCAGATCTTATATTTGGGTAAAGATCTAAATTTCTTTTGAGTTGTGTGTGTGTGGGCGTAGGGGGTTGGGTGTGTGGTATAAGAAGGTGGTCCAGTTTCTTTTTCTTTCTCTTTCTTTCTTTCTTTCTTTCTTTCTTTCTTTCTTTCTTTCTTTCTTTCTTTCTTTCTTCATGTAGCTGTCCAGTTTCCCCAGAAACATTATTGAGGAGATAATAGCAAAATAATTAATTGTCCTTGTCATAGGTTAATTGACCATATAAGTGAGCATTTATTTCTGAGATTTTTATTCTCTTCCACTGATGTGTGTGTGTGTGTGTGTGTGTGTGTGCCAGTATCCTGCTCTTTTGATTACTATATCTTTGTAATATATTTTGAAATCTGATATTGTGATACCTCCAACTTTGTTTTTTCTCAAGATTACTTTTGCTGTTTGAGTTTTTGTGTCTGTGGTTTCATACAAATTTTACCATTATTTGTTTTAGTTCAGTAAAAAATGTTTTTCATTAGGGATTGTATTAAATCTATAGATTTCTATGGGTAATATGAACATTTTAACAAATTTGTTCTTTGAATTGATAAGCATGGAATATTTTTCCATTTCTTTGTGCCATTATTAATTTCTTTTATCATTTATAATTTTCTTAAGACGTTTCTATTTTACTTTATTGTAAGAATTATACATACATATATCTATATTCATACATACATACATATAACATATATATTTACATATACATATATATATATACACACATACAAACATATAACATACAAAATAAAGGCAAATCAACTCTTTCTTATTGCGATGTCTTCCAATCACAGGAGGCTATTAGTTAAGTTTTGGGAAATCAAAGTGAATGTGGATTTTTGATGAGGCTGGGGAGAATGCCACTAATCACCATCTTATTCAAGGGCCAATAATAGCAAATTGCATCTTACAAGCGATCTTTTTAAATCTTATAAGTTTTGGCATGTCTTGTTAACATTTTAGCTTGTATCAGTTACTTTTTTATTTCCTTTCTAAATTTAATTTTCATCTCATTGTTTCTTCAGGGTTTATTTTATTTATTTTGTTACAATTTAGTCATGATATTTCTAATTTTTGTAGTTATTTACTTCTAGTTTTATGCTATTTTTTTACAGAAGATAGTTGGTAATATTATTATTATTTTAAAATTTACTAAGAACGTCTTTGTGCATACTATCTGATATACACTAGGAAATATTCATTTGTACTTGAAAAAAATGGGAGGTGGCACTAACATGGAAGAGAAGTAAGGGAATCTGAACTTCCCACATCTCAAAGAAGTGTTGAAGCCAAAGGACTTTGAACCCCAAGAATCTGGGAAGAAAAGAGAATGAGTCACTACCAGGAATACACAGGGACAACCAGAGGAGTCATAGGTGCATGGTTGCAAACTGGGAGAGATTAAAAGAATAGATGGGAAGGATCTCCTTCTGTGGAGAGACAAAGGAAAGAGGGGCTGGGGGAGCATAAGACTGTATCTGTACAAGAGAAAAACCCTGGACTAGCACACAGAAAGATTGAATCTCTAACTACAGGGCTTTCTTCTAACTGGGCCAGCTGCCCTGTTCATGCACCTGGGGAAGAGGAGAGCCAGCCCCAGGCTCTGTGGCTAGGTCAGGGGCACAGTCTGCAGGAGAAAGCAATACCCTCCCTGGAGTGCTGCAGGACAGGACAAAGCTTGTTCAAGGACAACATATTGGGTGGCATGGAGTTGGGCTTCCCCAGTACCTGGGACACTCCAGGCAGGAGTTTGAATCCCAGCCAAGCACCAGGGCATAGGAGTTATCAGGAAGAGACAGACTGCATCGTCTGCACCTGTGGCACAGTGAGGACGGATCCAACACAGTGATTTGGGATATTGGGTCTGGTCCCTGGAGGAGAGACTGGGGAGTTGCCATTTTTGTCCCCACCACAACCAAGGCGAGGACTCAGAGATCTGACTGTGGGGCCCACAGTGGAGGCAGGAACCTCTACAATAAACCACACTACTCCTTGCCTGATAACTGTATCTACTGGAGCAGGATACATACTGAGGAACCAAATGGCCCCCTCCTCCAGACCAGTGCTGCTCCATTATCTGGATTAATTCTTGGACAATTCTTGTTATATAGATATATTCCTCCTTCCTTTTCTCCTTCTTATCTCTTTCCTTCTGTAGTCTTGTTACTCTGGTTGTTGGTTTGTTCAAGCAGACATATTTAATCTATTCTTTTCATACATCTTCCACATCTCCTTCTTTCCTCTCTCTCTCTATGGAATAATTAAGCTGTATATTTTCTCTCTCTAGGCAACTTTATCTTTCCTTTTTTTCCACCTCCTTCTTTATTTCCCTTTCTGTCTCTCTAGATTAAGCTGTTTAGTCTTTCTGCCTGGTCAATGTTTATTTTTTTCCCCCACCCTTGTCATTTATCTCTTTGTATGTGCTCTTCCATCAGTACTGTCTCTGCTCTGTTCTCTACTTGTAGCTGGTGTTTCTGCTTTTTTTTTTTTCCTTTGGTTTGTTTTTTTTTTTCTTTTTTTTGTTTGTGTGTCTCGTGTTTTGTTTTCTGTTTGCCTGTTAGTTTTCCTTTCCAGGGTTACTTCAAGGAACAAATCAAAGCACACCTGCTTGAGGGTCCAAAACATCACTACAAGTAGGGAAATAAAATAACCAAAATTACAACAGAGAACAAGTCACACTCTCCAAAAAATGCCTCCTGAAGGGCAAGGCCCTGGACAGTGTATGACCCCCATTTAATATAGCAGTGCTTACAGGTGCAGAACACATAAAAGGCTTTTAAAACACAAAAGGGACAGAAAACTAACCATAATGATGAAACAGAATTCTCCTCAAAAGAAATTCCAGGAAGAAGTGACATCTAAAGAATTGATCAGAACCGATATAAACAATAAAACTGAACAAGAATTTAGAATAATAGTTATAAGATTAATCGCTGGGCTTGAATAAAGCATAGAAGAAAGCAGAGAATCTATTGCTGCAGAGATCAAGGAACTAAAAAATACTCACGATGAATTAAAAATGTTATAAATGGAGGAAGGGGGCAACATGGCAGAGAACTAGGGGGATCTGTACTTCCTGCATCTCCCAAACAAAGAAGGGCTGAAGCCAAAGGACTTTGAAACCCAAAAGCTGGGAGGAAAAGACTGAGTCTATCAGGGAGAAAGAAGACAACGTGAGACACCATAGGTGGATGATTGCAAACTGGGGGAGGTAAAATGGGCCATGTAGACATGGAGGGGAGGGACCCCCTTATACTGAGAGACAAAGGGAAGGGAATGAGTGGCTGGGGAAATGTAGGACTGTATCTGGACAAGAGAAAAAACCTTGGACTTGGACAGAGAGGGATCCCATCTCTAACTGCAGGTTAGAGGATCTCTAACTACAGATCCTATCTTAGGACTGGGGCTGGCTGCCCTGTTCATACACATGGGGAAGAGGTGAGCCACCTCTGGGTTCAGTGATGGATCAGGGGCCCATCCACAGCAGGAGAAACTGGTCCCCTCCTGTGAAGTGCTGCAGCACGGGACAAAACCAGCTGGGACCTCGTACTGGGAGATGCTTCCCCAGTACCCGGCCACATGGAGCAGAAGTTTAATTCCCAACCAAGCCCCCAGGGCAAAGGAGTCTGAGGATGAGACAGATAGCCTCCTCTGTGCCTGCAGCACAGTGAGGATGTCTCCAAAGGAGTTATTTGGGACACCGGGTTGTGGAGAAGAGACGGAGATCACCATTTTTCCTCCCAACACCACCAAGGTGGGACCTCATGACCCAGTCTGCAGAGCCCACAGTGGAGGCTGAACCAGCCTGCACCAAACCATGGCCCTCCATGCTGGGTAAGTGCATATCTACTGAAGCAAGATAGAGGATATGGAACTAGATGGCTCCATCCTACAGACCAACACTGCAGCATTTCCTGGATTACTTCTAGGACAATTCTTGATATATATATATATTCCTACAGCCCCCCCCCCCGCCATTTTCCCTTTTTCTCTTTTCCCTCCTCTAAGCTGGTTACTCTGGTTATTGGTTTGTTTAAACAGACATCTTAAATCCATTCTCTTGATACATGTTCTATACCTCTTTCTTTACATTCTTCTCTCTCTCTCTGGAATAATCAAGTCATAGAATTTCTCTGTCTGCATAACTTTATCTTCATTTCTTTTTTACCACTTTCTTCCTTATTTCCCTTTCTATCTCTCTGGATTAAGCCTTCTAATATCTCTGTCTCCTCAATGTGTATGTTTATTTTTTTCTTTTTCCCCACCCCTGTCATTTCTTTCTTTGTATGTGCTCTTCCATCAGCACCACCTCCACCTTGTTCTTTACTTGTAACTGGTGTTTCTGGTTTTTTGCTTGTTTGTTTGTTTGTTTGTTTGTTTTTTGTTTTTGTATTGTTTTCAGATTTTTGTTTTTTTTGTTTTTGTTTGCTTGTTTGTTTTATTTGTTTGTGTTTTTGCATATTTTTTGTTTCTCATTTGTCTTCTGTTTCTTTTCCTTTCCAAGGCTATTTCAAGAAACAAATCAAAACACACCTGCTGGAGGGTCTAAAACATCACTAATAGTAGGGAAATAAAATAACCAAAATCACAACAAGTGAGAGAAAGTAACACTCTCCAAAAAACACCTCCTGAAGGGCCAAGCCCTAGACCGTGTAAAACCCCCCTTTAATATAGTAGTGCTCGCAGGTGCAGAGAAAATTACAAGCTTTTAAAACTCATAAGGAACAGAAAAGTAGCCAAAATGATGAAATAGAAGAAGTCTTCTCAAAAGAAATTCCAGGAAGAGTTGACAGCTAAAGAATTTATCATAACAGATTGAAGCAACTTAACTGAACAAGAATTTAGAATAGTAGTCATAAAATTAATTGTTTGTCTTGAGAAAAGCATAGAAGACAACATAGAATCTATTGCTACAGAAATCAAGGTACGAAAAATAGTCATGATGAATTAAAAAATACTATAAATGACGTGCAAAATTCAATGGAGGTGGCCACAGCGCAGATTGAAGAGGCAGAGGGGAGAATAGGTGAATTAGAAGATAAAATTATGGAAAAAGAGGAAGCTGAGAAAAAGTGAGATAAAAAAAAATACAGGATCACAAGGGGAGAATTAGAGAACTAAGTGATTAAATGAAATGTAATAATATCTGTATCATAGGGATTCCATGGAAGAAGAGAGAGAGAAAGGTGTGAAGGTGTACCTGAATAAATCAGAGCTGAGAACTTCCCCAATCTGGGGAAGGAAACAGGCATTAAAATCCAATAGGCACAGAAACCCCTTCAGACGTAACTTGTATCAATCTTCTGTATGACATTTCATAGTGAAACTAGCAAAATACAAGGATAAAGAGAGAATTCTGAAAGCAGCTAGGAATAAATGTGCCCTAAAATACAAAGGTAGATACATAAAGGTGGTAGCAGACCTATCTACTGAAACTTGACAGGCCAGAAAGGAATGGCAGCATATCTTCAATGTGATGAACAGGAAAAATATACAGCCAAGAATCCTTTATCTTGCAAGCAAGTCATTCAGAATAGAAGGAGAGATAAAGGTCTTCCTAAACAAACAAAAACTGAAGGAATTCATCACCACTAAACCAGCCCTACAAGAGATCCTAAGGGGGATCCTGTGAGAGAGAGTACCAGAGACATCGCTACAAACATGAAACCTACGGACATCACAATGACTCTAAACCCATATCTTTCAATAATAACACTGAATGTAAATGGACTAAATGCTACAATCAAAAGACATAAGGTATCAGAACGGATAAAAAAACAAGACCCATCTATTTGTTGTCTACAAGATTCTCACCTTAGACCTGAGGACACTTTCAGATTGAAAGTGAGGGGATGGAGAATTATCTATCATGCTACTGGAAGTCAAAAGAATGATGGAGTAGCCATAGTTATATCAGACAAACTAGACTTTAAAGACTGTAACAAGAGATGAAGAAGGACATTATATAATAATTACAGGGTCTATCCGTCAGGAGGAGCTAACAATTTTAAATGTCTATGCACCAAATTGGAAGTGCACAAATATATAAAAACAATCACACAGATAAGCAATCTTTTTGATAAGAAAGTGATAATTCCAGGGAACTCTAATACTCCACTTACAACAATGGTCAGATAATACAGAGAATCAATAAAGAAACACTGGCCCTGAAGGATACATTGATCCAGATGGACTTGACAGATATATTTAGAATTCTACATGCAGAAGCAGCAGAATATACTTTCTTTATGGGTGCACATAGAATAGTCTCCAAGATAGATCACATACTGGGTCACAAAACAGCAACCCTCAATAAATATAAGAAAATTGAGATCATACCGTACACACTTTCAGATCACAATGCTAACACAGGAAAAAGTCTGGAAAACCCAAAAGCACCGACGTTAAGTAACATCCTACTAAAGAAAGAATGGATCAACCAGGCAATTAAAGAAGAAATTAAAAAAAATGGAATCAAATGAAAATGAAAATGAAAATATAATAATCCAAACCCTTTGGGATGAGGCAAAAATGGTCCCAGAGGAAAATACATTGCAATCCACACCTATCTGAAGAAAGAAGAAAAATCCACATGCAAAATCTAAAAGCACACCTAACAGAACTAGAATCACAACAGCAAAGACACCCCAAACCCAGCATAAGAAGAGACATAATAAAGATCAGAACAGAAAAAAAAATACATATATATATATATATATACATATATATGTATATATATATATATATATATATATAAAATAAAAAACAGAAGAACAGATCAATGAAATTGATTTGAAAAAATCAATGAAATTTTTGAAAAATGAAACAAAATTGGTAATCCTGTAGCAAGGCTTCTCGAAAAGAAAAGAGAGAGGACCAAACAGATAAAATTATGAATGAAAATGGATTTATTACAACCGATCCTTCAGAATTACAAGCAATTATCAGGGAATACTACAAAAAAATTATATGTAAACAAACTGGACAACCTGGAAGAAATAGAAAAATTCCTAAGCAAATATAGTGCCAAAACTCAAAAGGAAAGAAATGGAAAATTTGAATATACCCATATCTAGTGAGGAAATAGAATCAGTTATCAAAAGTCTCCCAACAAATAAGGGTCCTGTGCCAGTTGGCTTCCCAGGGAAATTCTAACAGACAATCAAAGCACAGTGAATACCTATTCTTCTCAAGCTGTTACAAAATACAGAAATAGAAGGAGAATTTTTGACTCATTCTACGAAGCCAGCATTACTTTGATTTCCAATCCAGACAGAGACCTAGTAAAAAAGGAAAAATACAGGCCAATATCCCTGATGAACATGGATTCATAAATTCTCAACAAAATACTAGCAAATCAAATTCAATACCATATAAAAATAATTATTCACCATGATCAAGTTGAATTCATTCCTGGGCTGCAGACCTGGTTCATTGTTCACAAATCAATCATTGTGATACATAACATTAATAAAAGAAAGTGTAAGAACCATATGATCCTGTCAATATATGCAGAAAAAAAATGACAAAATACAGCATCCATTCTTAATAAAAACCCTTGAGAAAGTCGGGATAGAAGGAACATACCTAAACATCATAAAAGACAGTTATGAAAAGCCCACAGCTAATATCATCCTCAATGGGAAAAAACTGAGAGATTTCCCCCTCAGATCAGGAACACAACAGGGATTTCCACTCTCACCATTGTTTAACACAGTGTTGGAAGTCTTAGCATCAGAAAATCAGACAACAAAATGAAATAAAAGGCATCAAAATTGGCAAAGAAGTCATACTTTCACTTTTCACAGACAACATGACACTCTACATGGAAAACCCGAAAGACTCCAGCAAAAGACTGCCAGAACTGTTACATGAATTCAGCAAAGTCACAGGGTATAAAATAAATGTACCAAAATCGGGTGCGTTTTTATACACCAATAATGAGGCAATAGAAAGGCAAATAAAGAAACTGATCCCATTTCCAATTGCACCAAGATACATCAGATACCTAGGAATAAACCTACCCAAATATGTAAAAGACCTGTATACTGAAAACTATAGAAAACTTATGAAGGAAATTGAAGAAGACACAAAGAAATGGAAAAAACATTCCATGCTCATGGATTGGAAGAATAAATATTATTAAAAAGTCAATACTACCCAAAGCAGCCTACACATTTATTGCAATCCCAATGAAATTGCACTGGCAATCTTCTCAAAGTGAGAACAAGCAATCCTAAAATTTGCATGGAACCACAAAAGACCCCGAGTAACCAAAGTAATATTGAAGAAAAAATCCAAAGCGGTAGGCATCACAATCCCAGACTTTAGTCTACTACAAACCTGCAGTCATCAAGAGAGTATGGTATTGGCACATAAACTGACACATAGGCCAATGGAATAGAATAGAGAACCCAAATTGAACCCATAAATATATGGCCATGTAATCTTTGATAAAGCAGGAAAGAGAATCCAATGCAAAAAAAAAGACAGTCTCTTTAACAAATGGTGCTGGGAGAACTGTAAAACAACATGCAGAAGAATTAAACTAGACCACTTTCTTACAACATACATAAAAATAAATTCAAAATGGATGAAAGACCAGAATATTAGACAGGAAACCATCATAACTCTAGAGGAGAAAGCAGGAAAAAACCTCTTTGACCTGAATTGCAGAAATTTAAACGCAAAAATGAACTATTGGGACCTCATCAAGATAAAAGCTTCTGCACTGCAAAGGAAACAATCAACAAAACTAAAAGGAAACTGACGGAATGGGAAAAGATATTTGCAAATGACATATTGGATAAAGGACTAGTATCCAAAACGTATAAAGAACTCACCAAACTCCACACCTGAAAAACAAATAATCCAGGGAAGAAATGGGTAGAAGACATGAATAGACACTTCCAAAGAAGACATCCAGATGGCCAACAGGCACATGAAAAGATGCTCAACGTCGCTCCTTATCAGGGAAATACAAATTAAAGTCACACTGAGATATCACTTCACACTCATCAGAGTGGCTAAAATAAACAAATCAGGAGACTATAGATCCTGGTGAGGATGTGGAAAAGCAGGGACCCTCTTGCACTGTTGGTGGGAATGCAAACTGGTGTAGCCTCTCTGGAAAACGGTGTAGAGGGTCCTGAAAAAATAAAAATAGAACTACCCTGTGACCCAGCAGTAGGACTGATGGGAATTTACCCAAGGGATACAGGAGTGGTGATGCATAAAGGCACAAGTAAAATGTATATAGTAGTGCTTCTAAAAATAGCCAAATTATGGAAAGCACCTCAATGTCCATCAACAGATGAATGGATAAAATAGATGTGATTTCTATATACAATGAAATATTACTTGGCAATGAGAAAGAATGAAATCCTGGCATTAGCAGCAATGTGGACAGAACTGGAGGGTATTATGCTAAGTGAAATAAGTCAATCAAAGAAAGACAGATACCAGATGTTTTTACTCATATGTGAATCTTGAGACAACTTAACAGAAGACCATGTGGGTAGGATCGGGGGGGTGGGGAATAGTTACAAACAGATAGGTAGGGAGGCAAATCAGAAGAGACTTTCAAATACAGAGAGAAAACTGAGGGTTGATGGGTGGTGGAGAGGCGAGAATGGGTGATGGACATTGAGGAGGGCACTTGTTGGGATGAGCACTGGGTATGACTGGGTATGTCAAACCAATTTGACAATAACTTGTATTAAATAAAAACAAAAGAGAAAAATATATATTTTACTATTTTAGTTGGTATATACTGTACATGTGTGTTACATCCATTTGATTTGCACTACTGTTAAAATCCAGTTTCCTTACTGATAACCTGTCTGGATGCTCTACCTTTGGTTAAAATGGTTTATTAAAGTCCCTGGATTAGTTTTATTGTTCTATGTCTCCATTTTTTTTCTTTTAGTATTTCCTTTATCTATTTTGGTATGTTTATGTTGGGTGTATAATTACAATCGTTATGTCTTTTGATTGGATTTACCATTTTGTTACCATATAAAACCCTCCTTTTACTCATTTTGAAATTTTTATTTAGGCTTCTTCTTTTTCTTGTCTGGTTCCATACAAATTTTAGGATTATTTGCTCTAGGTCTGTGAAGAATGCTGGTGTTACTTTGATAGGGATTGCATTGAACATGTAGATTGCTTTGGGTAGTATCAACATTTTAACAATATTTGTTCTTCCTATCCAGGAGCATGGAATCTTTTTCCATTTTTTTTGTGTGTGTGTGTGTGTCTTCATCCATTTCTTTCATAAGCTTTCTATAGTTTCAGTGTATAGATTTTTCACCTCTTTGTTTAGATGTATTCCTAGGTATTTTATGGTTTTTGGTGCAACTGTAAATGGGATTGATTCCTTGATTTCTCTTTCTGTCACTTCATTGTTGGTGTATAGGAATGCAACCGATTTCTGTGCATTGATTTTATATCCTGCAACTTTGTTGAATTCATGAATCGGTTATAGCAGTGTTTTGGTGGAATCTTTTGGGTTTTCCATATAGAGTATCACATCATCTGCAAAGAGTGAAAGTTTGACCTCCTCCTGGCCGATTTGGATGCCTTTTATTTCTTTGTGTTGTCTGATTGAAGAGACTAAGACTTCCAATACTATGTTGAATAACAGTGGCAAGAGTGGACATTTCTGTCTTGTTCCTGACTGTAGGGGGGAAGATCTCAGAGTTTCCCCTTTGAGGATGATATTAGCGTTGGGTAGTTCATATATGGCTTTTATGATCTTGAGATATGCTCCTTCTATCCCTACTTTCTTGAGGGTTTTTATCAAGAAAGGATGCTGTATTTTGTCAAATGCTTTATCTGTGTCTATTGAGAGGATCATATGGTTCTTGACACCTATTCTCTTGAAGGTGTTCCAAAAAATAGAAATGGAAGGAAAACTTCCAAACTCTTTCTATGAAGCCAGCATTACTTTGATTTCAAAACCAGAGACCCCACTGAAAAGGAGAACGATATGACCAATTTCCCTGATGAACATGTATGCAAAAATCCTCAACAAGATATTAGCCAACTGGATCCAACAATACATTAAAAAGTTATTCACCATGTCCAAGTGGTTGGACCAACCAACCAAAGGCTAGTTCAATATCCACAAAAAATTAACGTGATTCATCATATCAATAAAAGAAAGTACAAGATACCTTTCTACATTTTCAATATATCATCCAATTCCATCCTGGCCTGAAAAATTTTATTGTATAACAATAATAGCTTTTTGGAGGTTACATATAGCATGTTTTTTTTTTCTTGCTGCTTTCAAAATTTTCTGTTTTGACCTTTGATAATTTAATTATAATTTGCTTAGGTATATTCGTGTGTGTGTGTGTGTGTGTGTGTGTGTGTGTGTGCCTGTGTGTATTTCTTTTTTAAGTTCAACCTATTGGCTATCCTTTGAGTCTCAAAAATGTGGATGTACTGTTCTCTTCTGATATTTTGGTATATATCAGCCATTATTGCTTTCCCCCCATCATTGCTTTACTTATAAATTTTATACCACAATTCTCTTCTTTTTCTGATATTTTAATAACATGTGTAGTTTCTTTTCTTGGTTTTCCATAAGTCCTATAGGCTTTCATTATTATTTTCAATTATTTTTTCTCTTTGCTGGATAATTTCAAATGCCCCATCTGTAGTTAGTCACTTCTTTCTTCTACTTGGTTGATTACATTATTGAAGATCTCTATAGATTTTTTTCTTTGTATTCATTGTATTTTCTTTGTTTTCATTGTATTTTCAGCTCTATGATCTCTACATTCCTGTGGCATTTTTTATTGTTGTTTATTTCTTTGTTGAACATCTTGTTTTGCTCATGAATTGTTTTCCTAATTTCTTTTAGTTTTCCATTTGTGTATTCATGTAGTTCACTCACTTCCTTAAGATAACTGTTCTTAAGTTTTCATCTGATAGTTCGTATATCCCCATTTCTTTGAGTCAGTTATTGGAACTTTATTAGTTTCCTTTGATGATGTCATATGTATCTGATTTTTCATGATCCTTACTTTCTTTCATTGATATCTTTGTATTTGAGTAATCAGGTTCTTCTTTCAGATTTTACAGGTTTGTTTTGGTAGAGACAATTCTTCACCAATCAGCTCAGCTTGGGTTTCTGAACTTGTCTGTTGGTAATGAATTTGGGCAGATGGTGCCTGCTATTATGGTCTATTTTAGGGTGAGACATCTGTTCAAGCTCGAAGGTCAGTGATAGGGGTATGCCAATTGCTTAGATCATTTGAAAAGGACTGCTGGCTTCATTCTGTATCAGAGTTAGGCTGTAGGATGGGCTCCATGGTTGCTGGGATTCTCTTACTAGATATATCCATGCTTACCATAGGCTGGGACTAGTTACTCTATTTAATACCCAGAGTTTTATTATTATTATTATTATTATTATTAATCATTTATTATTATTATTATTATATATGGAAGGATGCAAATCATGTTGGAACATGCACTTAATTTTCTTTTAAGTTGAGTCTACTTGTTTTGCTTTGCAGATTGGAAGAACCACTGGTTGCCATCTCTGCTATAAGTAGGGTTTTAGGTTGTCTGGGTAGTTTCCCATGCACTCTATTACATGGGCTATAGGTCTTTCACTTCCTTGGATGTTCATAGGGATTTTATTTATTCTTGTACAATTGTAAATGGCATTGTTATCTTAATTTCTATTACTGGGGGGCCTGGGTGGCTCAGTCGGTTGTGTGTCCGACTTCGGCTCAGGTCATGATCTCGCGGTTTGTGAGTTCGAGCCCAAAATTGGGCTCTGTGCTGATACCTCAGAGCTTGGACCCTGCTTCAGATTCTGTGTCTCTCTCCCTCTGCCCCTCCCCTGCTTGTGCTCTGTCTGTCTTTGTCTCTCAAAAATGAATAAATGTAAAAAAAGGAATTTCTATTTCTGCTACATGTTCCAGATGTGTCTGTTTAGGATAGGAAAAACAAAGTAATAATAAAATGTTGGGATCTCACCAAAATAAAAAGTTTTTGCACAAGAAACCACCAACAAAACAAAAAAATAACCTACTAGATGGGA
Organism: Herpailurus yagouaroundi; assembly: GCF_014898765.1. Classification (NCBI taxonomy): domain Eukaryota; kingdom Metazoa; phylum Chordata; class Mammalia; order Carnivora; family Felidae; genus Herpailurus; species Herpailurus yagouaroundi. Next base: position 240,829 of record NW_024412759.1, read on the forward strand.
GAATATATTTACAAATAATATAACTAGTAAGGGTTTAATATCCAAAATGTATAATATTTTAATTCTTTCCTCTTTGTTTTTTTTTTTTTTTTGTGTATTTGTTACTTTTTAAAATTGTCTTCATTACCATTAGGTTCAGATATATCTTCTGCATATAGCAGTCTATATTAAGTTGGTGGTCGCTAAAATTTGAACCCATTCTTTACCACTCCCCCCCCCAACATTTTAGGTGTATAGTGTTATATTTTACATTCTTTTATTTTGTGAGGGCTTTGAGTGATTTTTTTTTACTGCCTTTGTGCTTCTTTCGTTACTGTTACTTATTGTCTTTTCACAAAGTGTTTCCTTTAACCTTTTTGGTAGAAGTAGTTTAGTGGTTGTGAATTCCTTTAAATTTTTGTCTGGGAAACTGTGTCTTTCCTTCTATTCTGACTCATAGATTTACTGTATATTCTTGGCTACAGATGTTTTCCTTTTAGCATTTTGAATATATCATGCCACTCCCTTCCTGCCTACAAAGATCCTGCTGAAAAATCCACGGATAGCCTTCTGGGGTTTGCCTGGTATGAACTATTTCCCTGGATGCTTTTAAAATTTTGTTTATCACCACTTTTTGCCGTTTGGATTGCTATGTTTCTTGGTGTGGACCTCCTTGGGTTGAATTTGTTAGGGGCTTTCTGTGCATCCTGTATCTGAATTTCTGTTTCCTTCATCATATTTGGCATGTTTTCAGCTGTTGTTTCTTATAAATTTTCTGCCCCCTCTTCTCTCTCTTTATGGGATTCTTAAAATGTGAATGTTATTATGCTTGATGCTGTGCACTTAGTTCCCTATATCTACTGCTATTCTTCCCAATTCTTTTCTTGTCACCTGCTGAGCTTGATAATTTTACATTACTCTGTCTACCAGATTGCTGATACATTCTTCTGCATCTGCTCCCTCTACCTTACTAGTTATTCTATTTGGCATATTTTTAATTTCATTCATTGTGTTCTTCATCACTGGTGGATTCTTTTCTATATCATTTAAATCTCATTGTTGAGGGTCTCACTGATGTATTCTACTCCTTTTTCAAGTCCAATGACTTGACCATGGTCTAATAGTCCAATGACCATTACTTTCGTGGCTCTATTAGACATATTACTTATCTCCATTTTGCTTAGTTATTTTGGAATAATTTTGTCCGTTCTTTCATTTGGGACATATTCCTCTGTCTCATTTTGTCTAATTCTTTGTGTCTCTTTCTGTATGGTAGGAAAGTCAGCTGTGCCCCTGCTGATGAAGGTCATGGCCTTATGAAAAATATGTCCTGTGGGGCTTTGTAGTGAAGTACCCCCGTTCAACAAAACCTGGTGATTAAGGGGTGTGTCCTATGTGTGTTGCTTGCACACTGTTGACTGCAGATCACTTTTTTCATGTTTTCATTTGGGAAGACTACTTTGATAAGTGGGACTGACAATTAGACACACTGTCCCCAGCCCACTGCTGCAGCTGCAGTCAGATTTGTGTATGTGGTTACTTTCCCCTACCTTTTGTTCAGGAGTCACTTTGGAGTTGTCTGGATCCTGGCAGCGCTGCTTGCACACTGCCAGGCATGTGGCACCAACCTAGATGGGGTCTGGCCAAGAGTGTATTGGAAGGGGTGGATCTGCAATGTGTGTAGTGGGTGGGAGCAACAGTCTTATCAAATTAGGCAGTGAGTGCTAGTGTTGCACTGGTTCAAGAAGACGTGGTTATTCTGGAGGACAGGGGAGGGAAACAGTGTTTGCCAGCTACTTTGTTCCTGGAGAAGTATGCAATGGACCTCTTCCTTCCAGGACACCTCTGAGATCAGTAAACTACTCTGCCTCCCATATGCTCCAGGTATTTTTTCAAACTACTGCTTCCAATCTCTACCTCCTTGGGCTGTTTGTGTGTGTGTGTGTGTGTGTGTGTGTGTGTGTGTGTGTGTCTTTTTAAGGGTAGGGACTCAGTTTCTTCTCACCCTCTCCACTCTCCCAAAGTCAAGTGCACTGATTTTTTAAACCTTCATGCTTTAAGTTTCATTGGTTGTAAGAATTCATGAAATTCAGCCCCTCTAGTTTTAAAAGCCAAAAGTTATGGGAATTCATTACTCCCCACCCCTGCACACTCCCCAATGTGAGGATCTGTCTATCCCTTCTATGTGCCTGTGCCATCCCTCCATCCCATGGACAGTTCCATGGGACCATACATTTAGCTCCCAACCACATCTCTTTCCTTCCTACCCTATTCAATGTGGCATCTTCTCTACATTTATTTGTGGAGATTGTTCTGCCACTCATTGCATCATTTTCTAGGTTATTTACACTAATGTGAGTGTTAGCTAGTTGTACACATGTGAACAGGTGAACTCAGGGTCTTCCTTCTCCATCATCTTCTTCAGAAGCCCTTCTAATGATCTTTTGAACTTATGGCTAAGGCTTTTATTAAATATTTTTACCTTAAAAAACGATTTTTCAGGTGCCTGTGTGGCTTATTCAGTTAAGATTCTGACTCTTGATTTCAGGTCAGGTCATGATATCACAGTCATGAGATGGGACCCTGTGTTAGGCTCTTCACTGGGTGTGGAGCTTGCTTAATATTCTCTCTACCTCTCCCCAAGCCCTTCCCCTGCTCATGCTCTCTGATTCTCAAAAAACAAACAAAAAATCATGTCCACGATTTTCAAAAGAACAATAAGCAATATAACCTTAAAATGTCTTTGTTTTACTACAAATACTAATCTTCAAATTTATTTTTATTGGACCTTGTAGTTTTATAAACTAAAATGGAAGTATGAAATCATATTATATAGAGTCTCAAATTTCAAGATGTCAGAATGTTAGTGGTGATTATGTCAATTAGGTGAACATTTTAAAACTGTTTTTGTGTTCTACATTTCCAATTGTTACTATTTTTTTCTTGTATTTATACAAGAAAAATTCTGACTCAGTGATAAAAAATAAATGTGAAATAGTGAAAAAACATATCACAAATGGCTACATTTAGTTTTAAAACCAAATCTGGTAACTTTAAAATAGCAGGACTTTTCTCCCCCTTATTTATGCAAACCAGATATATATGTAGAAAATCTCAGAACTACATTTAATAGAACACAAGCTTAGAGTAACCCTGATTTATACACCAGAAATTTAGAGATGTTTTCTCTTCATCTTACCTTCTCTTTTCCACAATCAATTGAGGATGTGAATACCATCTTTAGTTCCTATCCCCAGAAATAACTTGTAAAGGGAACATGTTTTACTTTCTGGAATATTTTTCCAGCATAGTTCTATTTAACAATATGGTATTTTTTTCTGCTGATGATAATTAAGCACAAGGAAATTTAAGTTGTGTTAATTTTTGTCACATTTTATGTTTTTTTCACATTCTTCCTTACCTATTCAGCATATAGAGCAATTAACTTTTAATTTGAATCCCTTTGGCTGTAATGCTGTTTGTACTCCACAATTCCTTTTCTTCAGTAGTAGCTTTTGACCTATAAAGACTTTTGTAGAGAATTGAGCTTATTTTCCTCTTTCAGAATGTTCCTCTCACAATGTTTGAAGACATTGGGCAGAAATAACATAAAGACTTGGTCCTTATGTATTCTGCCCACAACACCTCATTCAGCTGAGAGAAGGCTCAGAGCACAACAGTAAACTGGAGATCACAAAGGCATAGGAGCTACTGACATCGTTTTTTTTTTTCCCCAAGTAATCTTCTGTAATTATCAGTAGGTTCTGCATCTCAAATTAGTTACTGGTTCTGCAGTGTTGTGTGTGTGTGTGTGTGTGTGTGTGTGTGTGTGTGTGTTTCTGTGTGACTTCCAAGTTAGTTTATACTTCAGTACTAGAGAACTCTTTCTATATCCTTGATATTCTGAGCAAGAAAAACATGATGATGCATGAACTTCTGAGAAAGAGTAATAAGGAGGACAAAGTCCCTAAAATTGTTATCCAATAGGTGTGTATCTGACACTAAATATTTCTTGCTAACAAAGTTACACTGTGGGTATGAAGTGGGCTCCCTTGTGATTTCCACAATCTTGATGTAGGGTTATTATCTACTCTTTGAAGGATATTGATAAGTGTGGACATATCTGCACTACTTATATGTCACAGCAATATTCAACTTTATATCCAAGGAAGGATCCAACTTCTGTTAATCACAGAAGTGGGAACCACCACTGTACCTTATTCTGGTGATTCTGGATTTCAGTACAACTTCTTTGAGGAATATTACCCTGGTTCATAGACCTTCAAAAAAGTTTGTAGTTATGGCTTTGGCAAGTTTTTTTTCTCATTATCAGCAAACAGCAAACAGCTGAGTGGACCAATAGAAATAAATACAATTTTTTTTCTGGCAAAACGTGGGATTCTGCTGAAATCAATGTTGAAAAGTTTTCCCTGCTGGGGTGCCTGAGTGGTTCAGTTGGTTGAGCATATGACTTTGGCTCAGGTCATGATCTCACAGTTGGTGGGTTTGAGCCTTGCTTTGGGCTCTGTGCTGATAGCTCAGAGCCTGGAACCTGCTTTGGATTCTGTGTCTCCCTCTCTCTGCCACTCCCCCACTCACACTCTTTCTCTGTCTCTCAAAAATGAATACATGTTAAAAAAATAAAAAGAAAAATGTCCCCTGCCTTCTAATACTCCAAATTTACTACCATATCATGCTATTTATTGAACATCTCTCATGGAAATTAGTATTTTCTAGTTAGAATATGGAAGATAGAAGTATAAAAAGTGATGTTTTAATCTGAAACTTTTTAAAATTTATAAACTTAAGGTAATATCAAAGAAATTATACTGGAGGAGGGAGGAGCCAAGATGGTGGAACAGCATGGAAGTTTTATGTGTGTCTCACATCCATGAAATACAGCCAAACCAACAATAAACCATCCTGCACACCTAGAAAACTGATCGGAGGATTAACACAACAATATGCACAACCTGAGCCACAGAATTCAGCAGGTACATGGTGCAAAGAGGTGAACTGGGGGAGAGAAGATGCGGAGGGCAGGGAGCCAGTTTTGCATGTGGAGAGAGGATGGAGATGGGGGTAGAATACAGGAAAAGCACCCCCCCCCCCAAATAAAAGCAGCAGGAGAGAAAGTGGAAAAGTGGAAACAGCCACAGGGACTTAACTAAAAAGGGAGAAAGGAGAAAGGAGAGGGTTTAAATTCCATTAAGACTTTATAACCAGGTGTAGCACAGAGACTGAAATTCCATAGCTTGATACCTGGCGGTGCTCTGGTAGGCAGGGCTAATCCCCAGGAGCAGAGTGGAGTCCAAGGTTCTTCAGGCCACAGAAGAGAGGTGGATCCCTTGCTGGGAGATCACCTGCTAGAGTCTGTGTGGGTTCCCCAAAGGCAAGGCGCCAGTGGACCCAGGACAACAACCACATACACTGGTGCTGGAACAAGGTTCTTAATGGTGAAGCCTGGTGCCAGATGTTTGTTATGATTTTCCATAATCCCTGAAATGCTGCTGCTACACTATCTTGTGAAGTTTTTCTGGGGCGGGCTGGCACCTGGCCACAGTCTCTGGGCATTGGCAGCAGCATGGTCCTGAGAACATTCCTGGGTGCAGCCAGCACCTGGCCATTGCTCAGTGAAACCCTCCTGCAGAGGCACAGAATGGGTCAAAGCCACAGTCCCTCAGAAATAAGGGGTCAGGAAAAACAGCCACATCGGAGACAAAACTCAGGAGGGAGATGCTTCCTAGGGCTTGGTCACGGACTGTGTAAAAGCAGGGAGTGGATGAAAGCCAAAGACAAAAGACGGGTGTGCTGATCAGGGAGAACAGAGTTCCAATACTAGAGACTGAGTAGCTGGGTGACACCATTTTCACCAGTCCCCTGCATGCACATATGCAGCTAGAAATGCCAAAATATTCCACCCCAGAAAGCTAAGCAGCAACATCTAGTGGAGAACAGAGCCATTACATTAAGCCCTGCCTAACTGGACCAGCCTCTCTCTTCAGGAACACAAGTCTCTCTGCCTGCTTAGTTTATGGTTTGACTTCTAAGGGAAAACAAGTAATTTCAGTAGGATTTCAGTCTCTTCACTGATCCATCCATTCAACATTCTTTCTTTGTTTCCTTTTTTTTTTCTTTTTTCTTTTTTCTCTTTTTCATTTCTTTCCTTTCTCTTGAATATAGAAAGAGAAAAAATTTATTTTCAATTTTTATTAGAAATATTCTTAAATTTTTTTCTACTATATTTTTATTTTTGTGTAAATTTTTTTCAATTTCTATTTTACTTCAATCATTTCATTTTAGTTTACTTCAGTGTACTTACTTTTTTAAATTTGCAAATGATTTCCTTTTTTTTCCCTTTCCCTTTTTTTCTCTAATGTATCAAGCCCCTTCCAACACCCAGACCAAAACACACCTAGGATCTAGCATCATTTATTAGATTTTTTTTGTATGTGTTTGTTTTTAATTGTTTGATTTTAATATTTTTTTAATTTTATTATTTTTTTAATTTTCTTTTAGCTCATGAATTCCTTTTCTCTCTTCAAAATGACAAAAAGAAGAAATCCACCCCAAAAGAAAGAGCAGGAAGAAACAACAGCCAGGGACTTAACCAACACAGATGCAAGCAAGATGTCTGAACCAGAATTTAGAATCACGATAATAAGAATACTAGCTGGCATCGAAAATAGATTAGAATCACTTTCTGCAGAGATAAAAGAAGTGAAATCTAGTCAGAACACAATAAAAAATACCACAAGTGAGCTGCAATATTGAATGGATGCCATGAGAGCAAGGGTAGATGAGGCAGAACAGAGTATCAGCAATATAGAGGACAAACTTATGGAAAATAATGAAGCAGAAAAAGAGAGGGAAATTAAGGCAAAAGAGCAATTTTTAAGAATTAGAGAAATTAGTGACCCATTAAAAATGAACAACAGCAGAATCATAGGGGTTCCAGAAATGGAATAGAGAGAAATAGGGGTAGAAAAGTTATGTGAGTAATTCATAGCAGAAAACTTTCCTAACCTGGGCAAAGACATAGACATCAAAATCCAGAAGCACAGAGGACTCCCATTAGATTTAACAAAAACCTACCATCAACAAGGCATATCATAGTCAAATTCACAAAATACTCAGGCAAGGAAAGAATCCTGGAAGTAGCAGCCCTTAACCTCCAAGGGATGACAGGTCAGGTTTGCAGCAGACCTAATCACAGAAACTTAGCTGGCCAGAAACTAGTGGCAGATATATTCAATGTGCTGAATCAGAAAAATATGCAGCCATGAATTCATTATCCAGCAAGACTGTCATTCAAAATAGAAGGAAGGAAATAAAATTTCCTAGAAAAACAAAAATTAATGGAGTTTGTGACCACTAAACCAGCCCTGCAAGAAATTTTAAAGGGGACTCTCTGAGGGGAGAAAAGTTGAAAAAATAAATAAAATAAATAAGTAAATAAATAAATACCAAAAGCAACAAGACTAGAAAGAACCAGAGAACACCACCAGAAACTCCAACTCTACAAACAACATAATGGCAATAATTCAAGTCTTTCAGTACTCACTCTAAAGGTCAATGGACTCAATGCTCCAATCAAAAGACATAGGGTAACAGAATGGATAGGAAAACAAGATCCATCTATATACTGTTTACAAGAGACCCACTTTAGACCTAAAGACACCTTCAGATTGAAACTAAGGGGATGGAGAACCATCTATCATGCTAATGGTCAACAAAAGAAAGCCAGAGTAGCCATACTTATAACAGACAATCTAGACTTTAAAATAAAGATTGTATCAAGAGATGAAGTAGAGCATTATATCATAATTAAGGGGTCTATCCACCAAGAATACCTAACAATTGTAAACATTTAGGCGCGAAATGTGGGAGCACCCAAATATATACATCAATTAATCATAAACAGAAAGAAACTCATTGATAATGATACCATAATAGTGGGGGACTTCAACACCCCACTCACAGCAAAGGACAGATTAATCAGAAAATCAACAAGAAAACAATGGCTTTGAATGACACACTGGACCAGATGGACTTAACAGATATTTTCAGAACATTTCACCCTAAAGAATAGGATAGACTACACACTGGGACACAAATCAGCCCTCAAAAAGTACAAAAGATCAAGATCATACTGTGCATAAATACTATGAAACTTGAAATCAACCACAAGAAAAACTTTGGAAAGGTAACAAATACTTGGAGACTAAAGAACATCCTATTAAAGAATTAATGGGCTAACCAAGAAGTTAAAGAGGAAATTAAAAAGTTCATGGAAGCCAATGAAAATGATAACACCACAACCCAAAGCGCTCTGGGATTCAGGATAGGCTGTCAGAAGAGGAAAGTATATACAATCCAGGCCTTCCTAAAGAAGGAAGAAAGATCTCAGATGCAAAACCTAACCTTACACCTTAAAGAGCTGGAAAAAGACTAACAAATACAACCCCAAACCAGCAGAAGACCGGAAATAATACGGATTAGAGCAGAAATTAATGCTATCGAAACAGCAAAAACCAAAACACACAAACAAAAAACCAGTAAAACAGATCAATGAAACCAGAAGATGGTTCTTTGAAAGAATTAACAAAATTGATAAACCACAAGCCAGTTTGATCAAAAAGAAAAAGGAAAGGACCCAAATAAATAAAATCAAGAATGAAAGAGAAGATATCACAACCAACATAGCAGAAATACAAACAGTAATAAGAGAATATAATGTGCAATTATGTGCCAATAAAATGGGCAATCTGGAAGAAATGGAGGAATTCCTAGAAACATATACACTACCAAAACTGAAACAGGAAGAAATAGAAAATTTGAACAGACCCATAACCAGGATAGAAATTGAGTTAGTAATCAAAAATCTGCCAAAAAACAAGAGTACAGGGCCAAATGGCTTTCCAGGGGAATTCCACCAAACATTTAAGTAAGAGTTAATACCTACTCTCTTCAAGGTGTTCCAAAAAATAGAAATGGAAGGAAAACTTCCAAACTCTTTCCAGGAATCCAGCATTACCTTGATTCCAAAATCAGACAGAGACCCCACTAAAAAGGAGAACCATAGACCCATTTCCCTGATGAACATGGATGCAAAAATCCTCAACAAGATATTAGCCAACTGGATCCAACCATACATTAAAAAAATTATTCACCATGACCAAGTGGGATTTATAACTGGGATGCAGGGCTGGTTCAATATCTACAAAACAATCAATGTGATTCATCACCTCAATAATAAAAAAAAAAAGGACAAGAACCATATGATCTTCTCAATTGATGCAGAGAAAGCATTTGACAAAATACAGCATTGTTTCTTGATAAAAAACCCTCAATAAGTAGAGATAGAAGGATCATACCTCAAGATCATAAAAGCCGTATACAAAAAACCCAACACTAATATCATCCTCAGTGGGAAAACACTGAGAGCTTTCCCCTTAAGGTCAGGAAAAGACAGGGATGTCCACTGTCACCACTGTTATTCAACATAGTATTAGAAGTCTTAGCCTCCCCAATCAGACAACACAAAGTAATAAAAGCATCCAAATCAGCCAAGAGGAGTTCAAACTTTCACCCTTCACAGATGACATGATACTCTATATGGAAAACCCAAAAGATTCCACCAAAAAAACTGCTAGAACTGGTCCATGAATTCAGGAAAGTTGCAGGATATAAAATCAACACAGAGAAATCGGTTGCATTCCTATTCACCAACAATGAAGCAACAGAAAGAGAAATCAAGGAATTGATCCCATTTACAGTTGCACAAAAAACCATAAAATACCTAGGAATAAATCTAACCAAAGGGGTGAAATATCTATACACTGAAAACTATAGAAAGCTTATGAAAGAAATTGAAGAAGACACAAAAAAATGGGAAAAGATTCCATGTTCCTGGATAGGAAGAACAAATATTGTTAAAATGTCAATACTACCCAAAGCAATGTACATTTTTGGTGCAATCCCTGTCAAAATAACACCAGTATTATTCTCAGAGCTAGAACAAACAATCCTAAAATTCATATGGAACCAGAAAAGACCCCTGATAGCCAAAGCAATCCTGAAAAAGAAAGGCAAAGCAGGAGGCATCACACTCCCAGACTTCAAGCTATACTACAAAGCTGTAATCATCAAGACAGTATGGTACTAGAACCAGAACAGACACTCAGATCAATGGAACAGAATAGAGAACCCAGAAACGGACCCACAAACATAAGACCAACTAACCTTTGACAAAGCAGGAATGAATATACAATGGAATAAAGACAGACTCTTCAGCAAGGGGTGCTGGGAAAACTGGACAGCAATATGCAGAAGAATGAACCTGGACCACTTTCTTACACTATACACAAAAATAAACTCAAAATGGATGAAAGACCTCATTGTAAGAAAGGAAGCCATCAAAATCCTTGAGGAGAAAGGAGGCAAAAACCTCTTTGATCTTGACTGCAGCAACTTCTAACTCAACATGTCTCTGGAGGCAAGGGAAACAAAAGCAAAAATGAACTACTGGGACCTTATCAAAATAAAAAGCTTTTGCACAGCAAAGGAAACAATCAGCAAAGCTAAAAGGCAACTGACACAGTGGGAGAAGATATTCGCAAATGACATATCAGATAAAGGGTTAGTATCCAAATCTATAAAGAACTTATCAAACTCAACATCCAAAAAAAAAAAAAAAAAAAAAAAAAAGTCCAGTGAAGAAATGGGCAAAAGACATGAATAGACACTTTTCCAAAGAAGACATTCAGATGGCCAACCAACACATGAAAAATGCTCAATATCACTCATCATCAGGAAAATGCAAATCAAAACCACAATGCGATACCACCTCACCCTTGTCAGAATGTTTAACATTAACAACTCAGGCAACAACAGATGTTGGTGAGGTTTCAGAGAAAGAGGATCTGTTTTGGGAGTCCCACCATGTTAGTGTTGGGGAGAAAATGGTGCCATGACAATCTTTCATCCTAGGACTAGGGATTTCAAACCCTGCTGTTCAGGCAGCTCTCATGGATTAGTGAGGGAAGCCAGTTTGCCATGCTTCAAAACTCCTGAGTTTTTTCTTTGGCTTGCAGCTGGGATTCAAAACCCAAAGTCTTAATGGACCTAGCCTTTGGCACACAGCTGAGATTCAAAACCTAAAGTCTTGAAAGACTGGCTTAGAATGGATCTTCTCACCTCTTCCAGAGTAGACCCTCTCCATGCTGCTGATGAAAGATCTTTGGCAGGCACCTGCAGGTCTTTTTTCCTTGAAGGGGAGGGAAGTGAAATAAACCCTCTTCCAGAAGGACTCCAGGAAGAGACTCTTCTCTCCCAGTGCACCCCAGAGATCAACCCACCACACTACTCATTCTGGGGCCAGCTCCCTCCTCCCCAGGAGTGCACACAACAGCCCTGCTTCTGAGAAAGTCACACACTTCCAAAACCTCAGAGTTCGAACTTCAAAAGATGTTTGCAAAAAAGAATTGGGACACTCAGTACTTTTCACTCCCCTGTCCTTGGTCCACTTTCTCAACCACTTTCTTTTTCTCTCCCTTTTGTCTCTCCATAGAAAGTCTTGCCTTGTATCCACAGCTCTGCCATTCTCTCTCCCCAATTTCATATCCACTCACCTTGTATCAGCCAAGCTGCCTCACTCCAACTGTGGAGATCCTTTTGCCACATGACAGATCTATTTCCTGGGTGTTCTAAGTAATCTGACATCAAAATAGCTGTGTTTCAGGGATGATGAAAACCCTGAGTCTCCCTTCTTTGCCATTTTACGTCCTTTCCTGAAAATGTAGGTATTTTGACAGGGATTGAATTACATCTGTAGTTTGCTTTGATTAGTATGGTAATTTTAACAATATTGATTCTCCGAATACACGAGCATTGGATATCTTTCCATTTGTTTATGTTATCTTCAATTTTTCATCAATGCTTTAGAGTTTCCTGAGTACAAATATTTTGTCTCCTTCATTAAGTTTATTTCTAGGTAGTTAAGTCTTATTGACACATGAATAAATGCAATTTTCTTAGTTTCTCTTTCTACTAATTCATTATTAGTGTACAGAAATTCAATAGATGTCTGTGTATTAATTTGGTAACCTGTGAATTTACAAAATTTATTTATCCATTCCAGTAGTTTTTGGCTTTCTATATGTTGCATCATGTCATGTGCAAATAGTGTCTGTTTTAATTCTTCTGTATGAATTTGGATGCTTTTAATTTCTCTTTTTAAACTGACTGCTGTAGCTAGGAGTTATAGAATTATATTGAATAAAAGTGGTGATAGTGGACACCCTTGTGTTGTTAGTTATATTAGAGGAAAAACCAAATTTTTCACAACTGAGTTGATGTTAGCTCTGGGGTTTTCACCTACAGCCTTTTCATGTTGAGGTATGTTTTTTCTAAACCTGGTTTGTTGGGAGGTTTTTTTTTTTTTTTTTCTTTTTCCAAGAATGGATGTTGTACACTGTTAGTAGCTTTTTCTGCATCTGTTGAGATAATCATATATTTTTTATCCTCTTTTTTTGTTGTTGTTGTTAATATGATGTATCATATTGATTGATTTTTAAATATTGAACCACCCTTGTATCCCTGGAATAAATCTCACTTGATCATAATGAATAATTTTTAAAATGTATTATTATATATGGTTTGCTAATATCTTTATGAAGGTGTTTATATCTATGCTCATCAAGATACTGGTCTGTAATTTTCTTTTTCTAGAGTGTTTTTAATGGTTTTGGGGTCAGGATAATGCTGACCATGTAGAATGAGTTTGGAAATTCCTCTTCTGCTTCTTTTTTTGGAATAGTTCGAGAAGAATGCTATTATCTCTCCTTTAAATGTTTGGTAGAATGCACCTGTGAAGCCATTTGATCCTGGTGTTTGTTTGTTGGACATTTTTTTTATTATTGATTCAATTTCATTGATAGTAATTGGCACATTCAAGTTTTCTATTTTTTTTCTAATTAAGGTTTGGAAAGTTGTATTTTTTAGGTATTTTCCACTTTTTCTAGATTGCCCAAATTCTTGGCATATAGTTTTTCATAGTATTCTCACATAATCTTTTGTATTTTTGTAGTGTTGGTTGTTATGTCTCCTCCTTTTGCTTTTATTTGAGTCCTCTCTCTCTCTCTCTTCCTCTCACTCTCTCTCTCTCTTCCTGTCTATGAACTTGAGTAAAGGCTTATCAATTTTGTTTCTCTTTTAAAAAAGCCACTTTCTGGTTTCATTGATTGGTTTCATTTTGTGTGCATGTGTTTGTATGTGTGTGTTGAGGGTTAATTATCTCTTTCATTTATTTCTTCTCTAATCTTTATCATTTCCTCTGTGCTGGTTTGGAGCTTTGCTCTTCCTTTTCTAGCTCCTTTATTTTTATTTCTTCTTTGATTTCTTGGTTGACCCAATCATTGTTTGGTAATATGAACTTAACCTGCATGTATTTCTCTTCTTTCTTTCTTTCTTTCTTTCTTTTTTTTTATTTATCTACAGTTTCATATTGTGGTTGGGAAAGAGGCATGATGTGACTTCAATATTTTAAAATGTTTTATGGCATAAAATGTGATCTATTTTGTGATCTATTTTGAAAAATGTTCTACATTCATTTGAAAAGAATGTGTATTCTGCTGCTTTTGGATGGAATGTTCTGAATATACATTTGTAGGGCCATTTGATCCAATGTGTCATTTAAAGACAGAGTTTCCTTGTTGATTTTTTCTTTGGACAATCTATTCATTGATGTAAGTGGGTGCTAAAGTCCCCTATTATTTTTGCATTTCTGTCAATTTCTTTCTTTATATCTGCTAATAGTTGTTTTATATATTTTGGTACTCCAAATTTAGTGCATAAATATTTACAATCAGTATGGCCTCTTGTTGGCTGTTCCCATTAATAATAATACATTATTATCAATAATAATGTATTATTATTGGTAATAATGTGTTATCAATAATAATGTATTATTATCAATAATAATGTATTATTATTATTTGTCTCTATTTCAGTCTTTGTTTTAAGGTCTATTTTGTCTGATATGTGTATTGCTACCCTATATTTCTTTTTGCTTCCATTTTCATGGTACCTGTTTTCCATTCCTTCACTTTAAATCTCCAGGTGTATTTTATCTATATTGCCACACTCTGTCTTCTAACTGCAGCACTTAATCCATTTCTATTTAAACTAATTTTTGATAGAGATATACTTATTGCCATTTTGTCTGTTGTTTTATAGTAGTTTTTGTGTTTCTATGTTCCTTTCTTTTTCTCTTGCTCTCTTCCCTTATGGTTTGATGGCTTCTTCAGTGATATGTTTAATTTATTTTTCCTTTTGTGTGTGTGTGTATTGATTTATGGTTACCATTTGATTTATTCATTGATTTATTCATTGATTTATGGTTACCAGGTTTTGATTTATGGTTACCATTTGGTTCATGTATAACCTTATGCATACAATGGATTATATTAATTTAAGCCATTCAAAAAGCACTAAATTTTTACTCCTCTCTCCACATTTTGTGTACATGATGGCATCATTTATATCCTTTTATTTTGTGTTTCTTTTGCCAAATTTTATAAATATAACTGATTATAATGCTTTTTTTAATGTTTATTTTTGAGACAGAGAGAGAAAGAGTGTAAGCAAGGGTGGGGCAGGAGAAAGGGAGACACAGAATCTGAAACAGGCTCCAGGCTCAGAGCTGTCAGCACAGAACCTGATGCGGGGCTTGAGCCCATGAACCACAAGATCATAACCTGAGCCGAAGTTGGATCCTCAACCAACTGAACCACCCAGGCACCCCTATAATGCTTTTACATAATGGTTGAATTTACCAGTAAAAGTTTGTTCTTTCATATTTTTGTCACTCCAGATTATGGTCTTTCCTTTCCATTCAAAGAATTCCTACTAATATTTCCTATGGGGCTGGCTTAGTGATAATAAACTCCTTTATCTTTTGCTTGTCTGGGAAAATCTATATCTCTCCTTCCAACTTGAATGATAACCTTGCTGGGTCAAGTATTCTTGGTTGTGAGTTTTGTTTCCCTTTCAGTACCTTGACTATACCATGCCATTCCTTTCTGGCTTGCAAAATTTCTGCACAAAAATTATTTGATAACGAGGTTTTTTAGTATGTAACTATTTTGTTTCTTTTTCTGTTTCCTTTTAAAATGATCTCTTATCACTGTTTTTTTGCCATTTTAATTACTAAGTCTCTTGGTGTGGACCCCACTGGGTTAATTTTCTTTAGGAATTTCTGTGCCTCCTGTATCTGGATATCTGCTTCCTTGTTAAGATTAGAAAATCTTCAGCTATTATTTCTTCAAATGAATTTTCTATCTCTCCTTTTCCCTCTGTGATGCTTATAATGTGGATGTTATTATGCTTGATGATGTCACTGAGTTCCCTTAACATTTTTTCATTTTTATTATTTTATTTTTTCTGCTGTTCAGTTTGGTTTCTTTTTATTACCATCTCTTCCACGTTGTTGATACAGTGTGTGTGTGTATATGTATATATATGTACATATATATACATATACACACACACATATATAGTCTCTCTCTCTCTCTCTATATATATATATATAGTTTGGTTTCTTTTTATTACCATCTCTTCCACGTTGTTGATACAGTGTGTGTGTGTATATGTATATATATGTACATATATATACATATACACACACACATATATAGTCTCTCTCTCTCTCTCTCTCTCTATATATATATATATATATATATATATTCTTTGTTGAATGTCTCACTGATAACTGATATACTCCACTCTTTTCTGAAGTCTACTGTGTATCTTTGTGACCATTACTTTGTTCTCTATCACACATATTGTTTATCTCTGTTTAATGTAGCTAGTTTGCTGCGGTTTTTCTCCTGTTTGTACATTTGTGACATTGTTACTCTGCCTACTCATTTTGTCCAGTTCTATGTTTATTTCTAGATATTAGGAAAGTGATCTATGTCTCCTGGTCTTGCAGGTTGTGGCCTTATGATGAAGAGATCTTGTGATGACCTTTAGTGTCTCAGAATAAGGTGTTTCAGGGATGTCTCTTGTATGTCATACACCCTACTTAGCTGCAGCTGAGCTGTTTGTGTTTTTGGTCCATTTGGGTTCAGTAGTGCAATTTGGCTGGTATGGTGTACTGGTCTAGGTTTGATCCCTGTTGTATTAAGGGAACTGCCTGGGGATGCTGTAGGTGTGTAGTAGTGTGGTGTCGACAGTCAAATCAGATGAATGCCCTCAATTCACCTGTTAGAACTGTAGTCACACTGGCATCAGGGCTCTTCTCCTGTGCTGTCTCCTGGGAAAGGGTTTGGCTGGTAGCGCTGCAATTGCACTGGTGTGTGGGGCTTATTTTCTTTTCTCCCCAGGGCAGGAGACTCTTTGGAGTGGAGCTAGTCCCTGCCAGTGCTGCTTGTAGTGTGTTTCAGGGTAAGGGTTTCTTTGGAGGTAGGCCTATTGAGTGAGGCAGTTTGGATGGGGTGGATAAACAGAAGAATAAGGGGGCAAGGCATGCATGGTAGCAGGATAGGTGGGGAATGTTTATGCTGGGTCTCAAGCTGGGGGTAGAGGGAGAGAAATGGAAATTGCCAGGTCTTTTTTTCCTGAAGAAATCTTCTAAAATTTCCTGTACTTTAAGTACACATTCTGAGATTAGTAAATAAATCTCCTTTTTGCATACCCAAAGCTCTTATCCAACTGTTGTGTTGATGCTATATCTTGATGGGTTTATTTGTTATATTGTTTCCTTAAGGACAGGGACTCAGTTTCCTATTGCCCTCCAGCTCACCCACAGCTAAACCTACTAATTTTTAAAGTACCCAGAGTTAAGCTCTGCTGATTATAAAAACCCACAAACTTAGGCCCCACTGATTTTGTAAGCAAAGTGTGAAGATGAATCATCTTCCCAGTGTGGGTCCCACCTGACTGGGGTGCATGGTGTGGGGCTGACCTCTCACTTCCCCATGCTTACAATGTCCCCTCCACCCACCATTTTTTGTTAGTCTAGCAAAGGTTTTGGTTCCCAACCATATCTCCACCTCTCTCTCTCTCTCTCTCTCTTTTTTTTTTTTTTTTTTTTGATGTGACTTCTCTATGATTAACTCTGGAATATCTGATGTGCCAGTTGTTGAGTCATTTTTTGAGTCAGCTGCAGTAATGTGGCTGTTATCTCAGTGCGTGCATGGAATGAGGTGAGCTTAGGATACTCCAACTCTGTTATCTTCCCAGAGTTCTGGACCTAGAGAATCTAAACCTTTCTTTACCCTTTTCTTTTGTTGTCAGTGAGGTTGATCCTTTTAACATTTTATTTAAAAATACACCAGTACATGAAGTGACAAAGAACTTTTTATGAACTCCTATGTACTTACTACACAGAACTGAAAGCTGCATGAATTTTGTGTTACATGATTAAAATATATCTGAATGTTGTTTTGGTCTGTTATAATCCATTGTTTTCTTCTTTCTTTTTTCTCAAAGGCTGTTGGTATTTAATACTTACTGTGTAGAATTAATTTTTTTTTTACATATTTACTCATGACATACATTTTTATAGGTTTATGCAACCATAACTCATACACAGGTTGATCAGTCATCCAGAAAACAATCTTTATTATGTGTTTAGTTTAGTTAGGCTGCATCCAGTGCACTGGATGAGCAGCATTGAACAATACACAAGTAGCCTTATAGGAGCTTAGGTTTTAGTTTAAGAAAAATATTACATACAGATAATATAATAATAATAATAATAATATAAATTCAGTTAGGCAACATGGATAGTTTAATCACTAATTTAAATGTCATGGCTGAAACATGCATTTTGTAGTACGTGACTTTTGAACTGAGCATTGAATGAAACATATTCAGCCATGATAAAACATCGAAAAAGACCCTGAAATGATATTTTCCCCATTGTATCCTATAGTTATAAAAGGGGAATAAACAAAGGGGAGAAAGGATCTCTACTGGGTCAAATTGTGTCCACCCCCAAAGGTTTTGAAGTTGTAGTTTTGCATTATTTGATGATAACTTGAAGCAGGATTCAGAACATGTTAAACATGTATAATGCTCAAGTTGCATCCTTCCTTGTAGTGTAAGTGAAGACTTATTTTCAAAAATAAAACCACTTTCTTAGACCCAAGAATATTTTGCTTTCATATATGAAAGAGTACAATTAAATGTGGGTATTTACAGTTGCAGTATCTTTAGTAGATTTTAAGCAATGTTTCACCACTAAGAGCTTGCTTAAAATATCTGCATCAAAGAAGCATCTACACTACATCTGTGAGTCCTTCAGAGGCAGGTGGAGAAGAAAAAGGAGGAGGATGAGATAACACCTCACAATGACCCTGAGGAACTTTTCTGTAGTATGTGTATGTACTGTGTGAGTTTCTAGGAATTTGTACATTTCTACCAAATTGCCCAGTTTGTTAGCATATCACTTTTTAAAATATTCTTTTGTAAATATTTGAATTCTGTGGTTTTGGTTGTGATCTCTCCTCTTTCACTTGTGATTTTATTTCTTTGGGTCTTTTCTCTATTGTTTTTGATAAGTTTGGCTAAGGGATTATTAATTTTTATTAATTCTTTCAAAGAACCAGCTTTTAGTTTTATTGATCTCTTCTACTGCTTTTTGTTTTTGTGTTTGTTTCTGTATTGTTCATTTCTACTCAAATCTTCATTATTTCCCTTCTTATGGTGGCATTAGACTTCATTTGCTGTTCATTTTCTAACTCTTTTGTGTGGAATGTTACGTTGTGTAATTGATACTTTTCTTGTTTCTTCATGTAGACTTGTATGTTAATATACTTCCTTCTTAGGAATGCCTTGCTGCATTGCAAAGATTTTGGGCTCTCATGTTTTCATTTTCATTGGCTGACATGTATTTTTTAATTTATTCTTTATTTTCTTGGTTAACTCATCCATTCTTTAGTAGGATGTTCTTTAAACTTCATGAATTTGTCATCTTTCCAAATATTTCTTGTAATTTGATGCCAGTTTCATAGCATTGTGGTCTGAAAATATTCATGTTATAATCTCCATTTTTTTGTACTGTTGAGGGCTGATTTACGAGCCAGTCTGTCATCTGTTCTAGAGAATATTTTAGGTACAATTGAAAATTATGTGTATTTTGCTGTTTTAAGTTAAAATGTTCTGACTACATCTGTTAATTTAGTTGGTTCAGTGTGTCATTCAAAGCCATTGTTTCCTTTTCTGCTTAGATTATCTTTCCATTGGTGTAAGCAGGGTATTCAAGTCCTCTATTATTAGTGTATTAATATCAAAGAGTTTCTTTATATTTGTTATTAACTGATTTCTTTTTTTTTCATTTTTTAGTGTTTTATTTATTCTTGAGAGAGAATGGTAACATTCATTACCATGATAAATAGTTCTCCATCCCCTCACAATCGATCTGTAGGTGTCTTTAGGTCTAAAGTTTTTTGTAGGTACCATACGGATGGGCATTGTTTTTTCTCCATTTTGATACCCTATGTCCTTTGATTGGAGCATTTAATCCCGGTACATTCAGACTGAATATTGATAGATATTAATAGAGTGGCATTGTGTTACCTGTAACATTGGTGTTTCTGGTGATGTTATCTATTCCTTTCTAGTCTTTGTTGCTTTTGGTCTTTTTTTCCCTACTC
Source organism: Herpailurus yagouaroundi (assembly GCF_014898765.1). Classification (NCBI taxonomy): domain Eukaryota; kingdom Metazoa; phylum Chordata; class Mammalia; order Carnivora; family Felidae; genus Herpailurus; species Herpailurus yagouaroundi. Next base: position 260,472 of record NW_024412759.1, read on the forward strand.
AGAGTTTACTTTAATATTTCTTGCAGGAATGGGTTAGTGTTCATAAACTCCTTTAGTTTTTATTTGTCTGGGAAACTCTTTATGTGTCTTTCTAACCTAAATGGCATTTTTGCTAGATAAAGTATTCATGGCTGCATATTTTTCTGATTCATCACATTGCATATATCATCCCGCTCCCTTCTGGCCTTCCCAGTTTCTATGGACAGATCTGCTGTGAGGCTGATCTGTCTTCCCTGGTATATTAAAAACTTTTATTTTTCCTTGCTCCTTTTATGATTCATTCCTTGTTTGTGTATTTTGTGTATTTGACTCTGATACGTCTTGGTGATGACTGACTTTTGTTAAATTTAATGGGAATTCTCAGTGTTAGTGTTATGCCCAGAATTCGTGATCCCCAAATACTGCCAGGGAACTGAGTTTTGATGTAAAAGCAAAAGAGCCTTTATTAGAGCTAGCTCGAGCTCAGTCCCCTACCTGCACCAATGCATCGGTGAGATACCGGAGAGTGAGTTTCAAAAGAACAAAGGTTTTATTGGGGCCTGGGGGCAGTTGGTTAGGTAATGGCTGTGGCCTCAGCCGATTGGCTGGATAAGGGTCGGAGTCCTGTTAGGCAGGTGAGTGGGAGGTTATGCAAGGGGAGGAGGCGTGGTCAAGGTGAAGGACACAGAACAAGATGGAGTCAGCCGGCATAGGCCCGCCCTTTCAGTTAGATGTCAATTAGTGTTTCTTTCCAAAGATTGGGAAAGTTTTCAGTTATAATATGCTCAAATAAACTTCTTTTTAAAAATTTTAGTTAGGTAATATACAGTGCATCATTGGTTTCATAAGTAGAATTCAGTGATTCATTACTTATTTACAACACCAAGTACTAATTACAAGTGCCCTCCTTACTACCCGTCACCACATCTCCCAACCACCCCCCTCTATCAATCCTCAGTTTGCTATCTATCATTAAGTCTCTTGTGGTTTTTCTACACTATCTTCTCTCCCCTCCCCATTTCCCCTGTATTCATTTGTTTTGTTTCTTAAATTTCACACATATGAGTGAGACAATATGATATTTGTCTTTCCCTGATTGACTTATTTCAAATAATAATATATTCTAGCTCATTTCATGTCATTGCAAATGGCAAGGTTTCATTTTTTGATGGCTGAGTAATATATATATACACATACACACACCACATCTTCTTTATCCATTCAACAGTTGATGGACATTTGGGCTCTCTCTATAGTTCGCTTATTGTTGAAAATGCTGCCATAAATATTGTGATGCATGTACCCCTTCGAATCTGTATTTTTCTATCCTTGTGGTAAATAGTGCAGTTGTTGGGTTGTATGGTAGCTTTATTTTTAGTTTCTTGAGGAACTTCGATACTATTCTCCAGAGTGGCTGCATCAGTTTGCATTCACAGCAGCACTGACAGAGGGTTTACCTTCCTCCACATCCTTGTAAGCACGTGTTGCTTTTTGTATTGTTAATTTTAGTCATTCTGACAGATATAAAGAGTTATCTCACTGTGGTTTTGAATTGTATTTCCCTATGATATTGATGTTGAGCATCTTTTCATGTATCTGTTAGTCATCTGCATATCTTTTTTGGAAAAATGTCTCTTCATGTCTTCTGCCCATTTCTTAATTGGGATGTTTGTGTTTGGTTGTTGAGTTTGATATTTTCTTTATAGATATTGGATATTAACCCTTTATCAGATATGTCATTTGCAAATCTCTTCTCCCATTCCATCAGTTGCCTTTAAGTTTCCTTGATTGTTTCCTTTGTTATGAAGAAACATTTTATCTTGATAAAGTCCCAATAATTAATGTTTGCTTTGTTTTTCTTGCCTTTGGCAATATGTCTAAGTAGAAGTCACCCAGCCAAGTCAAAGAGGTTGCTTCCCGTGTTCTCCTCTAGGATTTTGATGATTTTCTCCCTCACATTTGTGTCTTTCTTCCATTTTCAATTATTTTTTTCTATATGGTTAAGTGTGGGACCCAAGGAATTTAACAAAAATCCCTCACCCCTGGACAAGCAGAGCAAGACTAACTCCATTTTGTGTTACACCCACCATCTCATGTATAACCCCCACCATGACCTACTTATTGCTTAAGACACTCCCCCACCCCAGTCAAGCCACTGAGCACACCCTTACTGGAAACCGGCTCATATAGGAATGCGGAACCCCTAACCGCCAAAGAATGTAAACCCCGCCTTTTGCCCGCCAAACTTGCGCGCCAATTCTGACCATAGTGATAGGCTAGTTCAAACAGTTACTATAGGGTAAACTGTAATTCAATTGACCACCTGCCCGTGGACTGACATGACTATGCAACTTTCTGTGTGTGTTACAATCTCATTGGCCACTGGCCCCTATAAAACTGCTATGCCTTTTAACCTAGGGATCCAAGTCCCTGCTCCTCTGTGTCCGGTATACTTGGGCCCAAGCTCGAGCTTCCAAATAAACCCTTGTGCATTTGCATCAGTATCGGCTCCTTGGTGGTCTCTTGGATTTGAAATCGGAGGCATTACAGTAAGAATGTAATCTAGTTTCATTTTTCTTCATGTCACCATCCAGTTTTTTCCAACACTATTTGCTGAAGAGATTTTTATCTAATGGATATTATTTTCTGCTTTGTTGAAGATTATTGAACATATAGTTGTGGGTCCATTTCTGGGTTTTCTGTTCTGTTACATTGCTCTAGAGATCCTCCTACTAGCATGCTGTCTTGATAACTACATCTTTGTAATATGGTTTGGAATCCATAATCTCTATGCCTCCAGTTCAGTTTTTTATTTGCAGGATTCCAAAGCCAGACAAAGACCCCACTAAAAAGGAGAGGGAGGGGTACTAATACCCCTGTTGAACCTGGATGCAAAATTCTCAACAAGATACTAGCAAATAAAATTCAACAGTAGATTAAAAGAATTATTCACAATGATCAAGTGAATTTTTTTTTCCTGGAATGTGGATCTGGTTCAATATTTACAGATCAATCAACATGATACACCACATTAATAAAAATTTAAAAAAAAGACAGATAAGAACCATATGATTCTGTCAGTAGATGCAGAAAAAGCATGTGACATAATTCAGCATCCATTCTTGATAAACACCCACAACAAAGTAGGGATATATGAAACATATTGCAACATCATAAAGGTCATGTATGAAAAACCCAAAGCTACTAAAATCCTTGACTTTAAAAAAAATAAACCCTTTCCCCTATAGTCAAGAAGAAGACAAGAATGCCTACCCTCACGATTACCATTTAATATAGCACTGGAAGTCATAGCCTCAGCAATAAGACAACAAATGGAAATGAAGAGCATCTAATTCAGCAAGGAAAAAATTAAACTTTCACTTTAGCAGATAACATGATACTCAATGTGGAAAACCCAAAAGACTCCACCAAAAAATTCTGCAACTAATACATAAATTCAACAATGTTGTAGAATATAAAATTAAGTGCAGAAATATGGTGCTGTTGCACTTCTATGCACGTAAAATGAAGAAGCAGAAAAAGAAATCAAAGAATCGATCCCTTTTACAATGCACCAAAACCCCATAAGTTACTAAGAATAAACCAAACTAAGTAGAAGAACTGTACTCAGAAAATTAGAAGACATATGAGAGAAATTGAAGAAAACACAATGAAGTAGAAGAGTGTCTCATGTTCATGTATTGGAAGAATAAACATTGTTAAAATGTCTTACTACCCAAAGAAATCACACATATAATGCAATCCCTATCAAAATACCACCATGAAAAATGCATTCTAGTCTAGAAGCTGGACTCTTTTCAGAGTTAGATCAAGAAATCCTAAAATTTGTATGGAACCACCACAAAACCTGTATATTCAAATAAACCTTCTGCCCCCTTTTCTTTCTCTTCCTTTTCTAGGACTCCTATTACAGAGATTTTGTTACAATCTAGGGAATCACTGAGTTCACTAAGTCTACCTTTTTTTTGGCACAATACCTTCCTTTATGTCTTCTTTTTAGCTTCATTATTTTTCATAATTTTATTCTCTATATCATTGATTTGTTTTTCTGCATTATCAATCCTTACTGTAATGGCATGCAGTTAGGTTATATCTTGATTATAGTATTTTCAATGGTTATATACTAAACAGTTTTTAGTTATTTTATCTCTGAAGTAAGGGATTCTTTAGTGTTTTCTTTGTTTTAGTGTTTTCTTTAGTGTTTTCAAGCCCAGCTCATATCCTAATATATATATTTTTAATTCTGTTTCAGACATCACACTTATATTTGTTTTTGCTAAATCACTGGTCATTACTTCTTTTTCTTTCTTTTGAGATGAATCCCTCCATCTTGTCATTTTCTGTAGGTCACTTGTTTGCTTTCGTGTATGTGATTTTTTTAGGAAAGCCTGCTATATATCTGCTCCTGAGAGTAATGCCTATACTAAGAAGAGGTCCATTTAGAAAGGGGTTCCTATATGCACTCTGCTATTCTGTTTTGGTTGCTCACACCCTGAATTCAGTCCTCTGAAGAGTTTCTCTTTGCCTTCAGTGGTGGGGGTAGGTGGTTTGACACCATCCACTGTGTGGAAAATTTTAACTATGTTTGCTTGTTAAAAGAGGCCAGATCAACATAGAATGGAATGGAATGGAATGGAATGGAATAAATAAAATAAAATAAAATAAAATAAAATAAAATAAAATAATAAAATAACGTAAAATAAAATAAGATAAGATAAAATAATAAAACAAAACAAAATAAAATAAAATAATAAAATAATAAAATAAAATAGACCTCATTTCCCTCAGTGCTGAAGGCTTAGAGCACTATGATCAATAGACTTGGTGCAAAGGGTTTGCACTGGTCTTCCAGGGAAGGTTTTGCTGCACTTATTCTCAGGTGTACATGCTCTAGTGGAGATGCACCTACAGGGTCAGGGAGGCAGGTCTTGATGTAAACAGCTCCAATCTCTACTGAGGTGCACTGTGTTGCTCATTGAAGTTGGCCAATGCTGATGGGCTGGGGGATGTGAGGAATGGCCTCACCCCACTCTCTCCTCTTGGAGCGGGATTGTGTGCCCACCACTCTTCAGGAAGCCCTCACATAATAGCAATCACCACTCTTATGTCTCCAGCTTCTGTCAGATCCTTGCCTTCACCTTGTTTGTGTCTGAGTTCTCTGCTGCCAGGAAGCACAGTACTCTTGGTTTTATCTCAGGCATATAACTGGACTTTAAAACTCCAAATTTTATGGACTCACAGGGCACAGACTTGCCCTGTTCTTCTAGGGGAGCATCTTACCATGCTTTTGCAATATGCTAGTTTACCCCAGGAAAGTGGTCACACAACTGCACATTGGTCAGAGTTTATAGTAAAACATAACAAAAAGCCAGCACCAAGGTTTGTTGCCCTCCGCTGATGTCTCTGCCCTTATGGTAATGAACAAGGCAGCACGTTGGCACCATCCGTTCTTTAGACCTGAAGAATCTGTGCCATCACTCCTAAATGCACTCCAGAGGGAGGAATTGTTTCTCCCCATGAGACCAGATAATCCTAAAATCATGCTGCCCAATCCCACATCCCCACCCTCCATTCACAGAGGAACACTGGTAAACCCATGAGGCATGACACTGGGTGATGGCGTGTACTTCTAAAACTTCAGACTTTGTGCTCTGGTGCTTATAATAACTTGCGATTGTCTGTCCCTCTCCTTTTCCCACCCAATGGATTATGGGAAGGATTTTCCTTGTGCAATCCCTGCCTGTTGGTTCACTTTGTCTTTCTCTTTCTTGCTTGTTAGCTCACTCCTCTCTCTGAAATCAAGGACTTCTCCATTTTTTTTTTTTGCACACACAGTTTTTTTCTCTCCCATATCAACTCTTTGCACCTATTACCTTCAATGAGGTAATCATTTTTTTCTACTTGTAGATGTGCAGTTTTGTTCTCTCAGTCCTCAGTTTGATTTCTTGTGTGCTCAGAATGATTTGTTATATATCTAGCTGTGTTTGAAGGACCAGGCAAGATAAGAGGACTTGCTCTATTCTTATGTCCTTTCCTCATTTTCTTATCTTTAATTAAGCAGAATTTCAGGCATTTCAGCAAAATGAAATTGTATTGTGTCTTGTGTAACTAGAGTAGGTAGTTTTGGCAAATTACTTTTGTCATGAATGTTTCCCTTTGCCCTAAATTTTCCATTTTCTGAATCTTATTCTACAGAACAGTTGGAAAGATGCCTCCATATGATAGATGTCTTTTCCCCTTAGCATTTATCAATGCCCTCTAGCTAAAGGTTAACAGGAAAACACCTGTAATTGAATGAGTCACATATATTACTACAGTAATGTAAAATAAACATTGTAGGGAATTGTGTAGTGTTTGAATGAGAGGGCATTAAAGGGTACATGAGCAAGAAGACTTTTACTTCATTATTGTTAAAAGGAGCTATATTTACTTATTATTGTTGTCGTTGTTGTTATTCTTATTTTGTAACAAGAGCAGGAGAGTTTTTACTTAATTGCTGTTGTCATGCACTACATGTAGAAGACATTTCAAGCTTATTTTCCCTCCTTAGTTCTTCAAAGACCCCCATATAGCTGAGGATCTTTTTCTTGCTGTTAACTTGAGGAAGGTGAAATATTTCTATATTTTGGCTTGTCAAGATTCCTTTCTCAGCTGCCAGGCATCCTGTGATACACAATCTGATTTGAACTAATATGTGTTCCCTTTTGCAGGCAACATCTCAGAGGAGTTATTTTGCATGGACCACACTTTAACCTTCAGGAAACATGAGATCTTCACCCAGAAAAGCTCTAAGTGCACAAATCATGGAATACAGCACTGCTCCCTCAAGCTACAGAGTAGCTACTGGCTCTTCTCTCACGCTCAATATCCCAGACAGAAGGCAAACATAGGTCCACTTATGGACCTTTAGGTTTCATGAGACAGACTAACGTCTTATTTTTTTTCCCATAAGTTTTAAGTAAGGGGCAGGCAACCATGCCAGCTCTTAAATTTCTGGGACAGTAACTCATAATACACCTACAGTTCTTTCCTAAAACCTCCATGTTCTCTTTTGACTTTCTTAAATAGTCCATGCCCATGAGCAGTTAGGTCCATGTAATCAGATTCAGGCACCTCCTTTAAAATAACCTATGAGGATGGGTTTGGTATTTATTTGGAATAATTCACCTTTTTTTTTTATTAAGGATTTCATTTTAGCGCTTCTTTATATATTAAATATTTATTATAATAAACCCAAATGATCTGTGAGTGACACAAAGAAAATCCATTTCAGCTCAGCCTTTTATATTACTTCAGCTACTTACCTTTGCAGTGTAAATTATAACAATTTTGTCACACCTTCACCTGAACCACACAGGTCTTCTACTTTCTCACTCAGGCCCACTCTGTCTGCATTCTGTGTGCTATATTGAATTGAATCATTTCCAGCTATGTGTGAGGAAAATTCCATCTTTCATTCATTACTTTCTCAGTGAGAGTTTTCATAATGTTGAAATTGAAATGAACTCATTCACTACCATCTGTATCTGGATACCTTTAGCCTTTCACAAGTACTTTGAAATTAATAACTATGTGTCATTGTTTGCCTGTTTATTGGCAGTGCCAGATATGTAGTTACAGTTACAGATAGAAAATCTACAGTGTTGTAGATAATGGATATCTAGAACAGATATATACAGTACCTAACAGGCATTTGTTGAGTAGGTGAGTAAATTATACAGTTATATCAAATTAAATTGGAGATTGTGGTAATTTAAACATCAAAATAGCATCGAGATGAAAAGGTAAAGAAATGAGTATCTAGAAAACATAATTACTTAAAACATGTTATGGACTGAACAGTACATAGTCCAGAACTCTCTTTTCAGAACCATCATGCTCCTCTCAGTTTAGGCAAAATCGATAAAGTACGGACTACAGCCAATATCCTGATGATGTGGAGTACAGTCTATGTTCTCTTCCATCTCTAAATATGAATGAAGGAGAAATAATACCCATTAGGGATCACTTAAGAATTAAAATTCCTTGGGGCGCCTGGGTGGCACAGTCGGTTAAGCGTCAGACTTCAGCCAGGTCACGATCTCGCGGTCTGTGAGTTCGAGCCCCGCGTCGGGCTCTGGGCTGATGGCTCAGAGCCTGGAGCCTGTTTCCAATTCTGTGTCTCCCTCTCTCTCTGCCCCTCCCCCATTCATGCTCTGTCTCTCTCTGTCCCAAAAATAAATAAACGTTGAAAAAAAAATTAAAAAAAAAAAGAATTAAAATTACTTTACCACTTGGACATGTAGAGACTTTCTTTGGGTATTGTATTTACATTCTGTTGACTTGATTTATTATCAAGTAAATTCTACAGCATGTAATTCAAATCAAATAATTGTCCATTAAGAAATAGACATTGGAAATTGAAATGATAAAAATTTATAAATTATGACATCAAAATTATTTTTAGATTTATTTAAAGGAATTCATCATTTGAATAATTCTAAAATAAAACAAATATATATCTAAATTTAATATTTACAAATTAGGTACATAAGTGCCAAGTTTCAGCAGATTCAAAATAGGACCATTTTTCCTCAGTCACAAAGAAAATCTTCTTACTGGCATTTTATTACTGGCAGAATGGCTAGAGGATGCCCATTTAGACCACTGTAGAGGAGGCCAGGACAAAAGTATGGCCTCAGCGCCTCTGTGAAGCAGTTTTTATAGGTGTAGATATGAGACAGGTTGGTCACATTATGAAAGGGACTCTTCCAGCCTCATAGTCCAGGAAGATACCAATAATCTCAGGAGATTCCTCAAGGTGGAGTGTTATCCATGGATTTGCAAGAGCTTGGTGGCCATTACTTCTCTTCAAGCACAGTGTCCAGAATCCAGTCTCTGGGGATAGCATGATTTCTCCCTGTCTGCAGACAGAATCCTTACAAATACCGATAGTCCATTTTATTTTATTTTTCACACTCACTTCCCAGTAGTGTCTACCTCTGAAAAAACATTGCTGACCTAATACACACACCAGTTTCTCAAACTGCTGCCTACATTTGGATAGTTCCTGAAAGATATCACCTCCTTTTGCTCTTTTGTTGTCTTCATCAATTTGGAGATATGGGTGAGCTGTGTCTGGATCCCGGGTAACATTTTCTATGGAAGAACATGTTATTCATTTTGGCTATGATCAACAATATCAACAATAATTAACACAACATACAACTGCCCTTCCTCTATATAGGATCTTTCTCTAGCTTTCCTGAAATGAAGTTGCTCCTTTACCTCAGAGAATGATCTTTATAGTTACTCAAGCACTTGAGAACTTGATAAGAGAATTTGTCCAGAATGGAAAAAAATTAGTTTCTAAACACACAGATATTTTCTCATCAAAATAATTTTGAATGTGGCCAATTTCACACTGCACACTTGTTATGTACCTTGTGCTGTTTGAAGCATATTTATAAATAATTTTCATAACAATGCAATGAAATGGAAAAATATATGTATTTTGTAGTTAAGACAACAAACATTTAGGGAAGTTTATCCAACCATGGTTACTAATATACATCAATGTTTGGATTGAAGTCCAGATCTGATTCAATTTGTGAATTAATGAAAAACAATTATACATATTTTCTTTAAATCTGAATGCTTTGACAATTTAAAATTTGTCCTAAATGACCCTATGAAATTTAATCAGATTTACTGAATTACTTTTCCTAAAATTTTATTCATGTTGATAGAAATTTTCACAGATACGTGAATCCAAAAGTAATTTTTAAAATGTTGAAAGCATATAAACACACAAGCCAGATGTAAAAATCATCCAAATATTTACCCAATTACATAGGATTCTATTAATACAGGCTAAAAGTGTATCTGTGATGAATTAACTTCTCATAGTTTTTTGCAAAACTAAATTTTACTGGTATTAGTGTAACCACAAAGAAAATTCCATTAGTATTAATGTAATATAAAATAACCAAAGACTCTTATATGTTAGCACTGTAAATATAGGATTATGTGCCCTTAAAGCCACTGCAACTCACTTACTCATGGGCATTTTTTGAAAGCAATATATGATATCTAGGCTATACTTTTTTTTTTCAGTTAGTAAATTTGTTTCTAAAGTTGTCTAATAAATGTGAATATTATGTCAATTAGTTATATAAACTGGAGAAATCTCCTAAGAATACTTATCATACATGTCTTTGTAAAAACAGTGTATTACTCCCTGACTTTTCTTCCTCAAAGTGTATTTGTGGTAATCAAATGAAAATACTTTATTTGAAATAATTCATACAAAGCTGTAAAATGTAACACAAATTGTTCTTGTTCCTAATATTAAACAGAGGTCCTAAATTTGACAATTTGTTAGAAGTCAAAAGATATCCTAAGGGAGGTATGAGTTTTCAATTTGATAAAGTAAATGAAGGACAACGGATTGTGATCCATAGGCAATTACTGCCATTGTGTCACTAGCCTCCATCCTAACATAGATGAGTGGCAACCTGCCTTTACCCCATTCCCTGTCAGCTACCCCCAAAACCATTCCCCAACTCATTTCTGGTTCTAAAAAGCACATTTAATGATATCATTTAGGGCTATAATATTTTGCTTCCCTCCATCACTGAATCTCAGAGAGCAGCAACCATTTGTGATATGTAAGGAGTTATAGCTATAAAATACCCAACAATAAAGATGACAAAATGGAAATTTTGGAGAAAAAAAAGGGATTTGTCTGTGTCTTCAGTGTGAGTTTGTAAGTGTGTTACAGTTTCCCTTGTCTGATGGTCTAGTGTCCTGGCCAAAAAGAAGTATCAATATCCAAATATTTCAGTGTGTAGTTACCTGCATAGTGTCGAGCAAATTTCAACCCTAAAATAAATTTTATATATATATATATATATATATATATATATATATATATATAAATGTAGTTTTGAAATTAAGAATTATCAGTGAATAAAACAGGACAGAGATGAGTGGTCAAAAGACAAGTACATGAGTCAGGGCTAGAGGTGGCCATTTTCATTACTCACCTTCTTCTCCCAGGAGTTTTATCCTTTCTGAAAGAATGGGATGTAGTGAGGTATTGCTTTGAAATATAAATACATTTATTTTTAAAAATATATTTAAATTCCTATCTTTAGAGAGTAATTTTACTTACCAAAATCTTCATGAAGTTTTCCTAAAATGCAAACAGTGACAAATCCTTGTGAGAATTTTTTAGGACTTGTTAACTAGACTCTCTTTCTAATGCTTACACATGTAAATCTTTGGTGTAAGGAAAAAATAAAAGAATAGACAATTGTTGGATTTAAGTTACAGAGTTGGAAAATAAATAATGGTTAAAAAGATTTCCATTTGCTTTGTTTTAACGTAATTCAAACGATCATAATGCAAATTGTTATCCAGAAATAGCCTCTCCCAGGTGTTTCCATTAAGCATATTGACTCCTACAGACTTCCCCAACCAAAAAGTATAAATATTGAGAAGCTAGCACTGAAAGCAACGGTGAGATTTGGATATAATTTCTGATTCTATGCACCTGAAGAATTAAAAACTAAATGAAGTTATTTCTGCTATAACGTTTGTTTTGAAATTGCAAATTTGTCCCAATATGAATAACATATTAAGAAGGAATTTGGGACGCCTGGGTGGCTCAGTTGGTTGAGCAACCGACTTCAGCTCAGGTCATGATTTCACGGTTTGTGAGTTCAAGCTCCGCGTCAGGCTCTGTGCTGACAGCTTGGAGCCTGCTTTGGATTCTATATCCCCCCCTCTCTCTGCCCCTCCCCTGCTCATGCTCTGTGTGTGTCTCTCTCTCTCTCAATAATAAATAAACGTTAAAAAAAGAAGGAATTTGAATATGCTATGAATTTTGCGTTTGTTTATGTGTGATTTTGTGAGGTAGAAACTTGTACCCAATTGAGTCTAGAGGTGTAGAAATACATACAATATATAAGCATGCAAAAATACACACACACACACACACACACACACAGACACATTTGCACACATCTTAAAAGGACACTGGGATATACCCATCTGCATCTTATAATAAAACTTTCTGTCCTGGGGCATCTGGGTGGCTCAGGTGGTTTAAACTCCAACTTTGGCTCAGGTCATAAACTCGTGGTTTGAGCATTACATCGGGCTCAGTGCTGAAAGCTCAGAGCTTGGATCCTGCTTGGGATTCTGTCTTCCTTTCTCAATGCCCCTCCCCCCTTCTCTCTCTCTCTCTCTCTCTCTCAAAACATAAATAAAAAAATAAAAAAGTAAAAAAAAAATCTTTATGTCCTGCCACATTCACAGTAACTCCAAGCTGTCACCCTCACCAATGCCACCCTCACCAATCCATATTTCTTTTCTGCTATTTTTTTTATCTTATTTCTATTTTCCCTCATCATTATCTTTTTTTTTTATTCCCTTCCTTTGCACAAATTTTTGGGCTTTGAGGTGGAGGTAGTGGAAGTACATGCTGCTGTGTGTAAACTTTAGTTTCTCTCAAGGTAAAGTGAAATATTACTTTAGTACGTAGGTATTTTTTAAAAATTTAACAAGTATAAAATTTTATAACAATTTTATGAGTTTCTATATTTTGAAAAAATGCCACCAAGAAGGTTTTGGACTTCTATGCCCTAATGTCATGTTATAAAATGAATTTCTTTCTACAAAATTCATACGTTAAATTCCAAAACCCAATGTAATATTTGGAAGTGGAGACTTTGGAAAGTAATTAAGTCATTACAGTGGAGCCCTCATGAATAGCATTAGTCCCTCATAAGAAGAGGCATTAGTATTTGTTCTTGCTCTCAACTTTCAGTCATGTGAAAGAACAGTGAGAACACGGCCATTTGCAAACCAGGGAGTGGACTCTTAGACACCAGATCTACTGGTGCTTTGACCTTATATTTCCCAACTTCTAGAATTCAACAAAATCAACATACAAAAATCAACAAAATCAATCATACCAAAAGGAGGAAATATTTACATGTTGGAGAACAAGAAGATGGAGGCACCATAAGAATGTACTGAAGGAAAGGGATGGAGCAACAAGAAATTGAAAACAGTTTCATTCCTAGGATGGAAGGCCACTGGGACTGCACATTCTCTTCAGAAGGACATCATATCAGCACCAGGCCTGAGATAAGAATGTTTTGTCTGGCATCAGATGCATTCATGACCCAGTATGGAATACACTGCAGGTACATGACCTGTCAATATGCCAAATACTATGTTGTATGTGCTTGCTGCTATCAAATTGCAAAAATAAAAAAGGTTTGATCCAGGACCAAGTGCTTAGGCTCTTGGAGAGTCTTAGCCCCCTGATATGTAATTCTCTCATCATCACACCTTTAGGACCTGTCTCTCTACATTTGCAAATCCTCACAAAAGAGTTAATAATCAAAATTTATAAAGAACATACACAATAACAAAAGCAAACTATAACCAAATTATATCTCTATCAGGTGATTTCAGTGTAATAGTAAGAAAGTATCTTAAATTAAGATGATGCTGTTATCTACAACTTGATGGATAAATGAGCTAATTTGAAAACAAAAATCCAGAGAGGGAAGATGGCGGCGTAGGAGGACGCTGGGCTCACCGCGTGTCCTGCTGATCACTTAGATTCCACCTACACCTGCCTAAATAACCCAGAAAACCGCCAGAGGATTAGCAGAACGGAGTCGCCGGAGCCAAGCTCAGACTAGAGGCCCACAGAAGAGGGTAGGAAGGGCAGCGAGGCGGTACGCGCTCCACGGACTGGCGAGCCGGGGCGGAGGGGCGGCTCGCCGGCCAAGCAGAGCCCCCGAGTCTGGCTTGCAAAAAGCGGAGGGGCCGGACTGACTGTGTTCCAAAAGCAAGCGCGACTTAGCGTCTGAGAGGTCATAAGTTAACAGCTCTGCTCAGAAAGCGGGAAGGCTGCAGGACAAAGGGAAGGAGAGCTGCTGAGACCCCTGACGACCGAGCTCAGTTTGGTGGGAAACAAAGGCGCTTGCCAGCGCCATCTCCCCCGCCCATCCCCCAGACAAAATCCCAAAGAGAACCAGTTCCTGCCAGGGAACTTGCTCGCTCCACGCAAACACCCAACTCTGCGCTTCTGCGGAGCCAAACCTCGGCAGCGGATCTGACTCCCTGCTGCTGCCACAGGGCCCCTCCTGAAGTGGATCACCTAAGGAGAAGCAAGCTAAGCCTGCCCCTCCTGCCCCCGTGCACCTTGCCTACCCACCCCAGCTAAGACGCCAGATCCCCAGCATCACAAGCCTGGCAGTGTGCAAGTAGCCCAGACAGGCCACCGCACCCCACAGTGAATCCCGCCCCTAGGAGAGGGGAAGAGAAGGCACACCCCAGTCTGACTGTGGACACAGCAGTGGGCTGGGGGCAGACATCAGGTCTGACTGCGGCTTCGCCCACCAACTCCAGTTATACACCACAGCACAGGGGAAGTGCCCTGCAGGTCCTCACCACGCCAGGGACTATCCAAAATGACCAAGCAGAAGAATTCTCCTCAGAAGAATCTCCAGGAAATAACAACAGCTAATGAGCTGATCAAAAAGGATTTAAATAATATAACAGAAAGTGAATTTAGAATAATAGTCATAAAATTAATTGCTGGGCTTGAAAACAGTATAGCTGACAGCAGAGAATCTCTTGCTACAGAGATCAAGGGACTAAGGAACAGTCACGAGGAGCTGAAAAACACTTTAAACGATATGCATAACAAAATGGAAACCACCACGGCTCGGATTGAAGAGGCAGAGGAGAGAATAGGTGAACTAGAAGATAAAGTTATGGAAAAAGAGGAAGCTGAGAAAAAGAGAGATAAAAAAATCCAGGAGTATGAAGGGAAAATTAGAGAACTAAGTGATACACTAAAGGAAATAATATACGCATAATTGGTATCCCAGAGGAGGAAGAGAGAGGGAAAGGTGCTGAAGGGGTACTTGAAGAAATAATAGCTGAGAACTTCCCTGAACTGGGGAAGGAAAAAGGCATTGAAATCCAAGAGGCACAGAGAACTCCCTTCAGACATAACTTGAATCGATCTTCTGCACGACATATCATAGTGAAACTGGCAAAATACAAGGATAAAGAGAAAATTCTGAAAGCAGCAAGGGGTAAACGTGCCCTCACATATAAAGGGAGACCTAGGGGCGCCTGGGTGGCGCAGTCGGTTAGGCGTCCGACTTCAGCCAGGTCACGATCTTGCGGTCCGTGAGTTTGAGCCCCGCGTCGGGCTCTGGGCTGATGGCTCGGAGCCTGGAGCCTGTTTCCGATTCTGTGTCTCCCTCTCTCTCTCTGCCCCTCCCCCGTTCATGCTCTGTCTCTCTCTGTCCCAAAAATAAATAAACGTTGAAAAAAAATTTTTTTTAAAATAATAAAAAAAAAAATAAAAAATAAAGGGAGACCTACAAGACTCGTGACTGATCTCTCTTTTGAAACTTGGCAGGCCAGAAAGAATTGGCATGAGATTTTCAGTGTGCTAGACAGAAAAAATATGCAGCTGGGAATCGTTTATCCAGCAAGTCTGTCATTTAGAATAGAAGGAGGGATAAAGGTCTTCCCAAACAAACAAAAACAGAAGGAATTTGTCACCACTAAACCAGCCCTACAAGAGATCCTAAGGGGGACCCTGTGCGACAAAGTACCAGAGACATCACTACAAGCATAAAACATACAGACAGCACAATGACTCTAAACCCTTATCTTTCTATAATAACACTGAATGTAAATGGATTAAATGCGCCAACCAAAAGACATAGGGTATCAGAATGGATAAAAAAACAAGACCCATCTATTTGCTGTATACAAGAGACTCATTTTAGACTTGAGGACACCTGTAGATTGAGAGTGAGGGGATGGAGAACTATTTATCATGCAACTGGAAGCCACAAGAAAGCTGGAGTAGCCATACTTATATCAGACAAACTAGACTTTAAATTAAAGGCTGTAACAAGAGATGAAGAAGGACATTATATAATAGTGACAGGGTCTATCCATCAGGAAGAGCTAACAATTATAAATGTCTATGCGCTGAATACCGGAGCGCCCAAATATATAACACAATTACTCATAAACATAAGCAACCTTATTGAAAAGAATGTGGTAATTGCAGGGGACTTTAACACCCCACTTACAGAAACGGATAGATCATCTAGACACACGGTCAATAAAGAAACAAGGGCCCTGAATGACACATTGGATCAGATGGACTTGACAGATCTATTTAGAACTCTGCATCCCAAAGCAACAGAATATACTTTCTTCTCGAGTGCACATGGAACATTCTCCAAGATAGATCATATACTGGGTCACAAAACAGCCCTTCATAAGTTTACAAGAATTGAAATCATTCCATGCATACTTTCAGACCACAATGCTATGAAGCTTGAAATCAACCACAGGAAAAAGTCTGGAAAACCTCCAAAAGCATGGAGGTTAAAGAACACCCTACTAACGAATGAGTGGGTCAACCAGGCAATTCGAGAAGAAATTAAAAACTATATGGAAACAAACGAAAATGAAAATACAACAATCCAAACACTCTGGGACGCAGCGAAGGCAGTCCTGAGAGGAAAATACATTGCAATCCAGGCCTATCTCAAGAAACAAGAAAAATCCCAAATACAAAATCTAACAGCACACCTAAAGGAAATAGAAACAGAACAGCAAAGGCAGCCTAAACCCAGCAGCAGAAGAGAAATAAGAAAGATCAGAGCAGAAATAAACAATATAGAATCTAAAAAAACTGTAGAGCAGATCAATGAAACCAAGAGTTGCTTTTTGAAAAAATAAACAAAATTGACAAACCTCTAGCCAGGCTTCTCAAAAAGAAAAGGGAGATGACCCAAATAGATAAAATCATGAATGAAAATGGAATTATTACAACCAATCCCTCAGAGATGCAAACAATTATCAGGGAATACTATGAAAAATTATATGCCAACAAATTGGACAACCTGAAAGAAATGGACAAATTCCTGAACACCCACACTCTTCCAAAACTCAATCAGGAGGAAATAGAAAGCTTGAACAGACCCATCACCAGCGAAGAAATTGAATCGGTTATCAAAAATCTCCCAACAAATAAGAGTCCAGGACCAGATGGCTTCCCAGGGGAGTTCTACCAGA
>NW_024412759.1:282595-298390 GCF_014898765.1 Herpailurus yagouaroundi
ACAGGAGTACTGATGCATAGGGGCACTTGTACCCCAATGTTCATAGCCGCACTCTCAATAATAGCCAAATTATGGAAAGAGCCTAAATGTCCATCAACTGATGAATGGATAAAGAAATTGTGGTTTATATACACAATGGAATACTACGTGGCAATGAGAAAAAATGAAATATGGCCTTTTGTAGCAACGTGGATGGAACTGGAGAGTGTGATGCTAAGTGAAATAAGCCATACGGAGAAAGACAGATACCATATGGTTTCACTCTTAGGTGGATCCTGAGAAACTTAACAGAAACCCATGGGGGAGGGGAAGGAAAAAAAAAAAAAAGAGGTTAGAGTGGGAGAGAGCCAAAGCATAAGAGACTGTTGAGAACTGAGAACAAACTAAGGGTTGATGGGGGGTGGGAGGGAGGAGAGGGTGGGTGATGGGTATTGAGGAGGCCACCTTTTGGGATGAGCACTGGGTGTTGTATGGAAACCAATTTGACAATAAATTTCATATATAAATAAAAAAAGTAAATAAATAATTAAAAAAAAAAAAAAGAAATAACATTAGAATTAGAGGTATCCCAGAAAAGGAACAGAGAGAAACAGTTGCAGACAATACATGTGAGTAAATTATAGCTGAAAACTTTCCTAATATGGGTAAGGACACAGACATCAAAATCCAAGAATCACTGAGAACTTCCATTAGATTAAAAAACAAACAAACAAACAAAAAACAATCATCACCAAGGCATGTCATAGTCAAATTCACAAAATAGACAGACAAGGAAAGTATCCTGAAAGCATCAGGGAGGAAAAAAGGCCATAACTTACAAAGGAAGACAGATCAGTTTTGCAGTAGATCTATCTATAGAAAATTGACATGCCAGAAGGGTGTGGAAGGACATATCCAATATGCTGAATCAGAAATGTATGCAGCCAAGAATTCCTTATCCAAGAAGACTGTCATTCAAAATAGAAGGAGAGATAAAGAATTTCCAGACAATGAAAACTAAAGTAGTTCCAGAGCATTAAACCAGCCCTGCAAGAATTATAAAGGGGACTCTTTGAGTGGAGACAACACAAAAATGAAACAAAAATGAATTAAAAAGACCAAAAGCAACAAAGACTTGAAAGGACCAGAGAACACCACCAGAAAGAACAAGTGTACAGGTAGCACAATGGCACTAAATTCAAATCTTTCAATAATCATTCCAGATGTCAATGGACTAAATGCTACAATAAAAATAAATAGGGTTACAGAATGATAAGAAAACCAAATTCATCTATGTGCTACCTATAAGAGACTCATTTTATACCTAAAGGCACCAGCAAATTTAAAGTGAGAAGATGGAGAAGCATCTGTCATGCTAATGGGCATCAGAAGAAAGATAGAGTAGCCATACTTATATCAGACAAACTACATTGTAAAACAAAGACTGTAACAAGAGATGAGAAAGGCCATTAGATCATAAGATCTAACAATTGTCAATATTTATGTCCACAAATTGAGAGCACCCAAATATATGAATCAATTAACCACAGAATAAAGAAACTCATTGATGATGACCATAATAGTAGGGAACCAACACCCTGGTTACAGCAATGGACAGATCAGCTAAGCAGGAAATCAACAAGGAAACAATGACTCTGAATGACACACTGGACCAGATGGACTTAACAAATATATTCAGAACATGTTACCCTAAAGCAGCAGAATACATATTCTTCTAGAGTACACATGGAACGTTCTTCAGAATAGATAATATGCTGAGTCACAAATCAGCCCTCAACAAGTACAAAAGGATCAATATCATATCACACATATTTTTAGACACGACACTATGAAAAATGAAATCAACCACAAGAAAAAAAAATTTGCAAGGACCACAAATACTTTGAGATTAAAGAATACTCTACACAAGAGTGAATGAGTTAACCAAATATTAAAAAAGAAATTAAAAACTACATGGAAGCCAATGAAAATGAAAATATGGCAACCCTAAAACTCTGGGATGCAGCAAAAGCATTAATAAGAGGTAAGTATATAGCAATACAGGCCTTCCTAAAGAAGGAAGAAATGTCTCAAATACACAACTGAACTTTACATATAAAGGACCAGGAAAAAGAACAGTAAATAAAGCCCAAAACCAGCCCAAGAAGGGAAATAATAAAGATTTTAGCAGAAACCAGTGATATGGAAATTAAAACAAAAACAAAACAAACAAACAACAACAAAAAAACCCACAACAACACAGTAGAACAGATCAATGCAACCAGGATCTGGTTCAATGAAAGAGTGACAACATTGATAAACCCTAGCCAGATTGATCAAAAAGAACAAGTATTCATTTTCATCCTTTCTCCTACAGTTCCCCAAACTGGCTTTTCCATGTGTCCTTTCTATGCAATTATTTTCTATGTAAACATATATGTGACCTTGACAATGTGCCAATATGACTGAGAAGCATGTGGAGCTTTTTTCTAAAGATTAAAGAAGAAATTGTGACATCTTGAATAATAAGCCAAATAGAATTCTAGGTTCTTGAGACAGAGATAATTTCAATTCACCATTTCTTTTATCTGTCAACTAAGAACTGAAATCAGTAAAAATGATTGATATTTTCTCCATTTAATATTATTATTTCAAAGAGGTACTGACTGAGCCACCCAGAGGCCCCAAGATAACTGCATAATTTTTAATGGATGACCTCAAACATGTATGTATGTACATATAAATATATGAGCATTTAAAAAAATATGTTATCACTGTTCTGGTGTATGTGTTTCTTTCACATTTTCAACCTGAAGTTCTCTTTCTAATGATCTTAAACCAATGTGACCTCCCAAACTAAAGCACAATATAAATGACACTTAAAAGGTCATACAAATTTTTTTTTTAATTTTTTTTTCAACGTTTATTTATTTTTGGGACAGAGAGAGACAGAGCATGAACGGAGGAGGGGCAGAGAGAGAGGGAGACACAGAATCGGAAACAGGCTCCAGGCTCTGAGCCATCAGCCCAGAGCCCGACGCGGGGCTCGAACTCACGGACCGGGAGATCGTGACCTGGCTGAAGTCGGACGCTTAACCGACTGCGCCACCCAGGCGCCCCAAAAGGTCATACAAATTTTAATTCATTTGTATGTACAAAAATATTTTGAGGCTCAGTATTTTTCTAAGTAATGGGGATATTAAAAATAGATATAGTGGGGGCGCCTGGGTGGCTCAGTCGGTTATGCGGCCAACTTCGGCTCAGGTCATGATCTCGCGGTCCGTGAGTTTCAGCTCCATGTCGGGCTCTGTGCTGACAGCTCAGAGCCTGGAGCCTGTTTCACATTCTGTGTCTCCCTCTCTCTGACCCTACCCCATTCGTGCTCTGTCTCTCTCTGTCCCCAAAATAAATAAACGTTAAAAAAAAATAAAAAAAAATAGATATAGTGTCCTCAGGAGTTTATATTCATTCTGGAGAAATAGTGAAACATACAATCAAAATAATGTATGAGTAAAAAGGGCACTTAACACAGAATGGGTTGAATAGGAAATTCTTAGTTACAGGTAAATAGAAGAAATGTGTCAAACAGTTTACATGGGGTATTACAGGAATGTGTTTAGAGAATTAATGTGGGGTAGGAGGAATTGGAGACAATAGAAAAGAACAGTGAAAGATGAAGTGGGACAGGTAAGAAAGGGTAAGAAATAAAGAGTGCTGTTGACAGCCTGCAATACTTCAAATAAAGATATTTGCATATCCAGGAAGTTGGGTGAGTTCATTTGGGCAAGCTATTTCTTTGAAGAATCACTTTGGATATGGATAAGGAGTAGACTGGAATGTCTGAGCTCTTCTCTACCTATGATATTAATTTTATGAGGTAGACTATGATTATCCCAATTTAGCTGATGGGAACTGAGCACATACAGGTCAATACTTACCAAAGACCATGAAGCTGCTAAATGGCACTGTCAGGATTCAAGTTCAATTTGAAAGATGGGAGAAAACAGAAAATTGTGAAAATAAACTCTCTAGGCAGTAGGATTAGGAGAAATTTAGGAGGAACTTTGAAAGTTTCTTCAAAAACTTTATTAATTTTTGAATACTTTTGTGCACTGATATATTCATTTGTATAAAGTAGAATGATGACATTTCTACCACAAGACAAAATATTAATTTTTCCAAGTTCTCCACATTAAGAGTTAGAAATGGATAAACTAGAATATTCTTCTAGGTCTGTCAGTCATAGCTCCTTGCCAGTAAGACCTTCATGATCAGCATTGATCTCTCAAGATACTGACTTTGGAGGGAACTGACCTGTCATGGAGATATGCACCTCCTTCTCCACACTGAGTATTAGGTTCCTTATAACACAGGACACATCTGCTCTTGAACTTGTATTCACTGTGATAGATGATTCCACATGAAACAGCCCATTTTCTTCTATTCTCTTTGTCTCAGAGGCTGGTGCCAAGCGCAATCCTTGAAATTCCCTCCATTGTACTTCAGGCTCTGGAAACCACCCCTTGGATCTGCAGGTCAATTTAATGCCCCTCTTACTGCCAGGCTGTAGATGAATATGAGGAGCTGTACCTGGAACTTGGACAGCCAAAGAGAGACAGAGAAAGTAAGCATTTGCAAGAGTTTTGTTGCCATTTTACCTTTTATTTAACTTGTATGAAAATAAATTTTCTTATTTATAAAAGTAGTAGTTAGAAGAAAACTAGCCACAAAGAACTTTGCAGAAAAAAATCACAAGTATTAACATTTAACAAAACACCCACATACCAAGCATGTCTATATTAATTGTTCTATTTTACTACCTCCCAGTTGAAACGTTACTATTTTATCTGATGATTTTTGAAGTTGTTGGGTAGAACATCCTACCAATATATTTGCAGCCTCTAAAGTTAAAGGAGCACATCAGTTGGTGGTTTTCTGTAGCAAATTGCTAGTTATTTTCCAAATGTATTTTAAACCTTAATTTAAAGAATTTTTTTTCATTTTTTACATTTATTATTTTGAGAGAGAGAGAAAGAGAGCATGGGAGGGATAGAGAGGGAGGGAGACGCACATTCTGAAGCAGGCTCCAGGTTCTGAGCTCTCAGCACAGAGCCCAATGCAGGACTCAAACTTTCAAACAGTGAGAACATGACCTGAGCTGAAGTCAGATGCTTAACTGACTTGACTGAGCCATCCAGGCACCTCTTTAAAGAAGTTATTATACAGCTACCAATTTGGATTGGACATTTTGAGGAATAATATAAGTTTTAACTATACATAGGCCAGTGTAGTTTAAGACTGTATATTACAAACCCCCTCATATTTAGGAGTGTCCTTGATATGCTGGTGGAAGTGTTATGAAAGGGAAATTATTTGTGTGCCTTATAGAATATTTCCCTCAGTGAAAGGAGATACACTTATTTTTTCTCCCTCTCAAGGGCTGGAGCACAGAAAGTGCCTGTGTGTCATCTTCAAAAGTGAATTATGTGGATATGGCAAAATATCAAGATAAAAGAAATATGTAAACCTCACAGTGTGTACCCACTCTTCCAGCTCCAGCTCCTTTCTCCCTGTAGCTCAGAAGAAAAGAAACTCTGGTTTAAGCTACTATATATTGCAGTTCATTGAATAGGTGTGTAGCATTCCATACATTTCTATGTATAGTAACTAATACAGTCTATAACAAAAGAAAATATAAAATTTACTGGGATAGGCCTATCCTTGTTTTGGGTTGATTTTTGTCTTCTGATAAGATATTTTCAAGCTGTAACTGCCAACATTGGTGCCCTTATTTGGTTACCATTCTGTATATGCAATTAGTAAAGATGAAATTATACTGGAATTGGTGGGTCCTATTCCAAAATGATTGTGATCTACATAAAAAGAAAGAAATTTGGATACAGAGACACAAGGAAATTGGCCCTGTGAAGATGGAGGCAGAGACTGGAAAGACCCCAACAAAAGCCAAGGAATGTCTGAGGCCACCAGAAGCTGGAAGAGGCAAGGAACAATTCTCCTTAGATGTTCCATGGGTCCATAACCCTGATGACACCTTGATTGTGGACTCTGGTCTCCAGAACTGTGAGAAAATAAATTTCTGTTGTTTTCAGGCTATCCAACTTGTGGTAATTTGTAATGACAGTCCTTCTATGAAATTGATGAAGGAAAATTGTCTAATGTCATCTGATATTGCATGGATGGTCAGATCTCAAAGAAACACCATGAGGTGACTAGTAAATAGTGTGTCAGGCTAGTGATGAATTAGATGGCACAATGGTACCCTCCAGTGCCAGTAATGATACATGGTATTTTCAGAATAAAATGGCTTTGAGGATCAGTAGAGCATCAGGTGTGAGGATAAGCTCTTGAGTCAAAGGATTACACTTGTACTTGCTGGGAACTAGTGACCCAGTGTATCTAATGACTCAATCTCTCTGTGCCTCCATTCCCTTTTTGCAAAACCAGGATAAAAAGAGTCTCAATTCACATGATTTGTGTAAAGATTACTCCATATAAAGTGCTTATTGGGTTGTAAAAATAAATATTATTCATCTTTTTAAATTATATATATATATATTAAAAATAGGTTTGTATATTTTGAGAGAGAGAGAGAGCAGAGGGCAGGCAGAGAGAGAGAGAGAGAGAGAGAGAGAGAGAGAGAGAGAGAGAATCCCAGGCAGGCTCCGTTCTGTCAGCATGAAGCCCAATGCAGGGCACGAACTCACAAACTGTGAGATCATGACTTGATCTGAAACCAAGAGTCAGATACTTAACCGATGAGCACCCAGGCACCCCTACATTATTTATCTTAAAGAAGTAATTAATAAAGAATACAAATAAAAGAAATATTTCATTTGCCGGGATCATTTCACTTGAAAAGCCATCCCATTGTATTTCATGTATTTAGGCTACCTGCTAAGAGTTGAAGGGAAATGTGATTTTGGATGGGCATTTTCTAAAGACAGGATTATAGTTAGCAGGCCCTTGTAGAAACACAATAAGTGTTTATTTCATTTATGATTTTTTGGAGAGAGAAGAGTAAAGTTGTACTTTGAATTATGCCATTCTTTTTGTCTTATTAAATGTTGGGGCTAAGGGTAGAACACAACTTTTGGATCTAGTATCAATTAAAAATAGGAATGGGAATTAGGGGTGATGAGTATGGATAATTTTACAGGCTTCAAACATGTATTCCATGTGTTGCTTTGGCCATTAATGTTGTCTTATGAATGATCAAGTCAGGACTGAAAGATCAAAGTGGAGAAAAGACTGTCAGTAAGAGAGGAAAATAGGTCACCATAGTTCTCCTACTATTGTGCATTTCTAGCTGGCATACTTGAAGCCTGGATAGTTTCTGATACAGCACAGGCTGACTTTAATACATTCTTTACCTATTTGAGAGTCTGGAATTTTTATTGTCTTATGACCATGGCAGCGAGAGAAATCCCATAGTTTTCACCATTATGAGACCATCTGATTGTGTCACCTAATATAAGTGCCTTCAATTTTGTTTCCTATCTCTTAGAAAATATTTTGGTTAAGTTTTCAACCTATATTTGTGGTTGCCCTAATAGTTATTGATTGATGGATTTGCTTACCTGTACTCTATAAGTGTCAAACTAGTCAGATAATAGAGGACAGTGATGCTTATTGATTTCACGTAAAATTTAATATAGGTGTTTACTGAAGTTGTGGGTTCTGCAGAATTTTTTTTTTACCCAGAACCTTCTAGATATATAAAAAGAATAGGGAATGAGTTAAATCTGTTTTGATTCAAGATATAGAAGAATCCTTTCTCAAGGAGATAGTATAGGACTGTGAAGTTGCCTGCAATGACTGCCACTTCTTTTAGGAACTGATTAGTAACTCTGGGGAAAATGTCACTCCTCCAGGAAGGAAAAATACATCAAAGAAATGCATGCCAGAAATCACAGTAACTAAGGAAGTCACAGGAAAATATGAGGTATCCAGCTAGAGAAAATGAAGAACTTGGTCTGAAGATCTGGCACAAATGAAAACTACAAGGCCAGATAGCACCAGATGATTAAGGAGCATAAGGCAAGCTGACAGGGTGAAACCCCAGTCCCCCCCACACACCAGGTGGGATATGTGTGATATTGCTCAATTACCCCTGGATGCCAAAAAAGAAAAAAAAAGGAAAGGGAAAAACAAATATTTAACTGATAGAGATCATAGTCCTTCAGGATTTAAGTCTCCATCACTTCTCCATAGTGATGTGGGAAACAAAGGCAGAAGGAAATGGCAGATAGAACTAAGTTACCTTATAACCTGCAGCCTATTGACAAATACTTGGGGCTGGCAGAGTAAAAGGTTTCTCCAGGAACTCCTTTCTGTCTTAATGTTAGTGCTTTGCTAGAGGGAAAAACAACCTTAGCCTGACAATAGCTAGGCCTCCAGTATCCTGTGAGTCTTCTTTAGCATATGAAAATCTCACTGGAAACTTTCCCTGGACTCTACCTTCCCCAGCTCCATAGTATATAACCAGTGTCTCTTCATGGTCCCAGCACATCTCTTTCTGACCATGGGTCCTGTCCCCATGCTTTAATAAAATTACCTTTTCACACCCAACACGTCTTCAAGATTTCTTTCTTGGTCATTGGCTCTGGACCTCATGAACCCCACTATCATGCCAAAAAACCTCATCACCAGACACTACATTGCGGTGATATGGTATTGGGCATAAAGGGATCCTTCCCAGGAATAACTACAGAAGGTCATGGATAATTCAATTGGAGGAGGTAAGAGGATTGAATTGTATAGGACTTTATTTTTCTGATATATAATAAATGAGGATAGTAGATTCAAAAATGATATGACTCCCATATAATCAGCAAAATGTGGTAGAAAAAGCAGCCCACCTACATTTAGGGAGCACAGAAGTAATTTGGGGGGAAAATTCTGGATTCCTACAAATTTAGTTGTGATTACTTATTATCTCAATATTTATATACAAGTTTGTATTATAATAGGCCAAAGGGTGACACAACTTCTTAAGAATTTAGAAGTACATCTCTTTTTATTAATTTTGAATGTGAAATTTTTATACGAAAATGTTTTACTTAGTTGGAATATATAATCCACATATTTCTACTGCCTATACTGAACAAGAGAAAGGGAACCAAATTTCTTTGAGTGTTGTGGGGCTTCTGGGCTTCATAAAAAGATGGGTAGAATTCAAGGGTATTATTTGTAATATTTTTCCACATTGTAAATTAAAGAAGTTGGCACAGGCTTTCTCGTAGTTTTATTTAAAAAAATGTGCTTGGTTAGGAAACACCACTTTTCTTGCATATATGATTGGGAAAAATCAATAAAAAGATGCACTAGAAAACTTCATGTTCTTGAAATAAAAGATTGTAAAGGAGATTCTAGAAATAGTGTCAACAAATTAACAATTGTTGAAGCTCAAAACAAGGATGTCACACTAAGAATGAGAAAGACCACATGTGATTGGACTATTCCCAGGGTGGGCAGCAGCAAGATGCAGAAAACCTAGCCTGAGGGCAGGCTGCTCAGATTCTTTCTGCCTCTTTTTAGCTGCTTCTGAGAGTTAGAAGATAGAATCATTTCTGGGTGTCTTCTCCATTGAAAATGTGGGAGATTCAGGAGAGAAACATCAAAGGAAAAGACTTTAACGAAGAAGGGCTGGAGAAGGTGCAAGGCCTTAGGATATGTTTACACAGCTGAAAGCAGCTGAGGCACATAAGGAATGCCTAGAGCCACTAACATCATCCAGGGCCAGATCTTCCTTCACACCTGACCCTTCCTAGTGTTATAGAAGCCAATTAACTCTAAATTCAACCTTTGAGTTGAATTTGAGGAAGAGAGAGGGAGAGAGGGGGAGAGGGGGAGGGAGATAGAGAGGGAGAGGAAGAGGGGAGAGGGGAGGGGGAGAGGGAAAGGGAACAGGGAACCGGGTAGGTGGCAGACAGTGAGGGACAGAGAGAGAATCCCAAGCAGGCTCTGCACTTACAGCACCGATCCCGACGTTGGCTTGAACTCACAAACCAGGAGACAGATCATGACCTGAGCCAAAACCAAGGTTTCACACTTAACCAACTGAGCCACCCAGGGTTCCTGGGAAAAATAAGGTTTACATGCAAAATGCAAAATCTTACACCATACATAAAAATTAGCTACAGTTGGATTAAAGATTTAGCTACAGTTGGATTAAAGATTTAAATCTAGGACCTGAAACTGTAAAACTCCTTAGCTTGAAAAGCTAAACCATTAAATTGATTAACACACTTGCTTAGCTGACTTTATGTGCATAGTCTTTAACAATTATCCTAATGAAAGGAAGATTCATTCTGGAGTCGGGGCCTCATTCCAACTTGAATTTGAGAACCTTTACTTAACTGCACTTTGTTTGAGAACTCACCTTTTGCGACTCCGGCCATACACCCTGCAACAAGAACATACTATAATCCTTATTCTTTCTTTTCTTTGAAATAATTGTGTTGATAAAGAAAAGATGAAAATGTGTATCACTACCACCCAAGAATGTTGGGACACTGATTAAATTAGATTTACATATTTAACTTTCTTGGCAGTAAATAGTGTTTGTATAGATTTACTCATCTCTATCCATATACACCAATATTTTAGACTGCTGATGGAAAAATAATGCAATTTGTGTAAGAGTTTTCATTGAAGAGACTCACCTGTGACCAATAATTTGAATTTTGCTTCATTGTAGAAAGTGGAGCTTTCAAAGAAATATGTATAATCCCCACCATCGGAAGGTTGGATGGGATGGATCCTTAAGGCAACATGACCTTTGGTAATATTCTCCTTCAGGAATTCTGTCCTCCCTTGGTACTCTGGCACCTGCTGCTCCAAATGATCCTGGAAATTCCTATATTGATGCACCAGGCCTGAAGGATAATTTTGAAGAATAATCTCACTTCCATGTTCTGAGCATCCATTGATGGGCTGAGGTGATAGGAAGCCACAGCCTCTTCCCCAACCAAGGCAATGACTGGTGTTCTTGGTCCCATTACCTGGAATTGTCCTGGAAATAATTTTTAAAACAATGGAATCAACACTGAGACCTTGAAAAGCATGGTTGTGAGCTTCTGGTCAGTAAAAAAATTAGACCAGTTTAATTAACATAGCAAGCTGTAGCCAGTTAATGAACAGATTTAAAACAAAGATGCTCAAATACACTGTTAGCATAAGGCATAATACAGGACATGATGCCAATGTGCAACACTCATAGGTACTTAACCAAAATTTAATTGTGCTTTCTTTTTTCCTAGGATTGGATTTCAAATTATATAAATCTCATTGTGTGTGTCTTATAAAAATTCCATGTATTATAAAATATAATCATCGTTTAACATACGAGAATATTGAGTCAGTCAATAACTAATGATTGATTTAGTGATTAATAAATTGAGTGAGTGAATGATAAATTGCCACTAAATACTTAATTAGAAAGGCAAGGGATTAAATTCTGTTAGTAATGCCCAATGTTTCCTTTCTTTAAACCATGTATTATCTAATACAATATAACCTATAATGAAATATAATGTGAAATATTAAAATTAAGTGTTTATGTTAAGAAAACTTAGAACACTATATATAATAGTTTCCCATTTTAGAACATAAGTATGAGATCCTGTGTACAACATCAATTTCCTAGAACATTACTGTAAATTCTCTCTGAGTATAGGCATAACAAGTAACCATAGG
Source organism: Herpailurus yagouaroundi (assembly GCF_014898765.1). NCBI lineage: Eukaryota > Metazoa > Chordata > Mammalia > Carnivora > Felidae > Herpailurus > Herpailurus yagouaroundi. The sequence goes on from NW_024412759.1 coordinate 294,293, forward strand.
TTAAATACCAATCTTAAAAAATAATTTCTACCTGGTGTAAATCTTTTAGAGAGCTACATAATATTTTTTCCAATATTGAAATTCAAATATTTATTTTTAACGTTTATTTTATTTATTTATTTATTTATTTATTTATTTATTTATTTTGAGAGAGACAGAAAAAGAGAGAGAGAGAGAGAGAGAGAGGGAAAAGGTGAATAAAGAGGGAGACAGAAAATCCCAAGCAGGCTCCATGCTGTTAGTGCATAGTCCAACACAGGGCTCCACGTTGGGCTCAAAATCATAAATCATGAGATCATGACCTGGGCTGAAATTAAAAGTCAGGCACTTAACCACTAACCCACCCAGGTGCCCCTCAAATATTTTTTTCCTAAGGATGTAAGGGTTATCATTTTGAAATGTCAACATCAAAAGTTTAGCAACATTTTCACTCTGTATCTGTGTATGTTTAACTTAGGCATACATGGCTTTAAGTCCTAACTGCTCACATATCATAAATGTAAGCAAAGTTCTATTTTCCCTTTGGATAGAAGCAACTAACTAGCACAGATAACCACCTCAATAACTAGTTGAATTTAAAATGAAAATTACTGTCAAAATATTTTACTTAAAGACAAGTTTTTTATCATATATTTTGAGATGTATATATGAGAGATGAACCATCTTGGCTCGAAAAGTGGGTGAGGTTTGTTTCTTTCTTGAAATCTTACTGACTGCTTGTCACATGACCAAATTGATTACAGAGTGCTTACAAAGTCATTGCATTCTGGTTTGTTATTTATTATTATTATTATTATTAAAGTTTATTTATTTTGAGAGGGAGAGAGCATGAGCAGGGGAGGGGCAGAGAGAGAGAGAATCCCAAGCAGGCTCCACTCTGTCAGGGTAGAGCACAACACTAAGCTTGATCTCAGGAACTGCAAGATCATGACCTGAGTCAAGATCAAGAAGTGGACACTTAACTGACTGAACCACCCAAGAGCCCCTAGTGCTTGTTGTTAATAAAACCATTCATTTCTTTTTTTATTATTATTGAGGAATAATTTACATACTATGTTGTATTAATTTCAGATGTATACCATAGTGGTTTGATATTTATATATGTTAATAAAATGTTCACCAAATGTGTCCTTGCCATCACCATATAAGGTTGTTAAAATGTTGGCCATATTCCCTATGCTATAAATTACATCTCCATGTCTTCTTTTATAACCGAAAGATGATATATCTTAACTCTCTTCATGTTTCATCCATTCAATCATCCCATATCTGCCAACAACCATCAGTTTGTTCTCTGTAACTATGAATCTGTTTCTGGGTTGTTTGTTCATTTATTTTGTTTTGTTTTGTTTTGTTTTGTTTTGTTTTGTTTTTTGTTTCTTACAATCCACTTATAACTTCTATCTTATGGCATTTGTCTTTTCCTGCCTCACTTATATCACTTAGTATAATAATATCTGTCTCCATCCATGTTGTCATAAGTTTCAAGATTTTATTCTTTCTTGTGACTATTATCCCATTGTGTGTGTGTGTGTGTGTGTGTGTGTGTGTGTGTGTATCATCTTTCTTTATCTGTTTACCCATTCACAGACATAAAATGTTTCCATATCTTGGCAATTGTAAAAGAAAAAGCCTGTATTTAATATAGGAATACATATGTCTTTTCAAGTAAGTGGTTTTGTTTATCAAATGCTTAGAAGTAGACTACTGAATCATATGGGAGTTCTATTTTTTTTTAATATTCTGAGGAACATCCACATTTTTTCCATAGTACTGTACCTTTTACATTCCCACCAAAAATTTGTGAGGATTTCCTCTTCTCCACATTTTCACCAACACTTGTCATTTCTTTCTTTCTTTCTTTCTTTTTTTTTTTTTTTGTTGTTGATATTAGCCATTCTGGCAGATGTGAGCTAGTATGTCTTTGTGGTTTTATTTGTATTTCTGCAATAGTGATTTTTAATAACTTTTCATGTGTATACTGGCCATCTGTGTGCCTTCTTTGAAAAATGTTTATCTAGGTTCTCTGCACATTTTTAAATCCATATATTTCCCATGTATTGAATTATAGGATTCTTTTTTTTTGGATGTTATCCGTTATTAGATATTTTTTTCATTTGACAATATCTTTAATTCAGTAGGTTGCTTCTTTGTTGTATAGATTGTTTCCTTTTCTGTGAAAACCCTTTTAATTTAATGTAGTCTTATTTGTTATTATTAATTTTTTGTTATTCTTGCCTGAGAAGATAGATCAAAAAATATCACTAAAACTGATATAAAAATGCTTATCACATATTTTTCCAGGAATTTTATTGTTTTTCATTTTATATTTAAGTCTATAAACTATTTTGAGTTTATTATTGGATGTGGTGTATTGAAGGCACTTTTTCACACTCTATGCTTTCATCCTTTATGGCCTAATATATAATTAGCCATATAAGTATCAGTTTATTTTCTAGCTTTATATCTATTTAATTATCTATGTATCTTTTAAAATTATTTTTATTTAATATTTTAATTTTTATTTATTTTTGAGAGAGAGAGAAAGCATGGTAGGGACAGCAAGAGAGAGAGAGAGAGACAGAGAGACAGAAGATCTGAAATGGGCACTTCACTGACAGCAGAGAGCCAGATGTGGGGCTCAAACTCATGACCCATTGAAATAATTTCCTGAGCTGAAGTCAGAAGCCCTATTATTTTTTTTTTTTAGAGAAAAAGAGAGAGAGAGAGCATGTATGTCATCAGGGGAGAGTGGCAGAGGGAGAGAGAGCCAATCTTCTTAAACAACACCACACTCAGTGAAGAGACTGATGCTTGGATCTATCCCTTGACCCTGGAATTTTGGTTTGAGCTGAAATCAAGTGTCAGATACACAATCTACTGAGCTACACAGGCACTGTTTCCATATCTGTTTTTAAGCTTGTTTATTTATTTTGAGAGAGATAGAGATGCCATGACAGAGAGAGACCCAAGCAGGCTCTGCGGTGCCTGTGCAGAGCCTAACAATGGCACTTGAAATCATGAAATTGTGAGACCATGACCTGAGCCATGACCTGAGCCTGTAAGTGTTTTTATACCAATACTACCTTTTAAATTAATATAGCTTTGTAATATAGTTTGAAATGAGGAAACATGATAGTTTTGTTTTTCTCTCATTTTGGGGGTGGGGTCTTTGGTGTCTTTTATGATTTTATACTAATTTTTGAATTACTTCTAGTTCTGTGAGAAATTCCTTTGAGTAGTGTGGAATTTTAACACTATATTACATTTTATAGAGAACAGATCTTTCACCTCCTTGATTAAATTTATTCTTAGGGATTTTATTCTTTTTTAATACAGTTGTAAATAGGATTGTTTACTGAATTTATCTTTCTTACTGTATAGTAATGCAACATATTTCTGTATATTGATTTCATACCTTGCAACTTTACCTAATTTATTTATAAGTTCCGATAGGTTTTTGGTTGAGACATAAGGTTTTCTATATCTAGTTTCATACAATTTACAAACCATGACTGTTTTACTTGTTTTTATTTTTATTTTTTTTTTGAGTTTTTTTTCTTTTTATTTTATTTATTTTTTATTTTTTAATTTATATATGAAATTTATTGTCAAATTGGTTTCCATACAACACCCAGTGCTCATCCCAAAAGGTGCCCTCCTCAATACCCATCACCCACCCTCTCCTCCCTCCCACCCCCCATCAACCCTTAGTTTGTTCTCAGTTCTCAACAGTCTCTTATGCTTTGGCTCTCTCCCACTCTAACCTCTTTTTTTTTTTTTTTCCTTCCCCTCCCCCATGGGTTCCTGTTAAGTTTCTCAGGATCCACATAAGAGTGAAACCATATGGTATCTGTCTTTCTCCGTATGGCTTATTTCACTTAGCATCACACTCTCCAGTTCCATCCACGTTGCTACAAAAGGCCATATTTCATTTTTTCTCATTGCCACGTAGTATTCCATAGTGTATATAAACCACAATTTCTTTATCCATTCATCAGTTGATGGACATTTAGGCTCTTTCCATAATTTGGCTATTGTTGAGAGTGCTGCTATGAACATTGGGGTACAAGTGCCCCTATGCATCAGTACTCCTGT
>NW_024412759.1:308390-323207 GCF_014898765.1 Herpailurus yagouaroundi
TAGAGGAGAAAGCAGGAAAAGACCTCTCTGACCTCAGCCGTAGCAATCTCTTACTCGACACATTCCCAAAGGCAAGGGAATTAAAAGCAAAAGTGAATTACTGGGACCTTATGAAGATACAAAGCTTCTGCGCAGCAAAGGAAACAACCAACAAATCTAAAAGGCAACCAACGGAATGGGAAAAGATAGTTGCAAATGACATATCGGACAAAGGGCTAGTATCCAAAATCTATCAAGAGCTCACCAAACTCCACACCCGAAAAGCAAATAACCCAGTGAAGAAATGGGCAGAAAACATGAATAGACACTTCTCTAAAGAAGACATCCGGATGGCCAACAGGCACATGAAAAGATGTTCAGCGTCGCTCCTTATCAGGGAAATACAAATCAAAACCACACTCAGATATCACCTCACGCCAGTCAGAGTGGCCAAAATGAACAAATCAGGAGACTATAGATGCTGGAGAGGATGTGGAGAAACGGGAACCCACTTGCACTGTTGGTGGGAATGCAAATTGGTGCAGCCCCTCTGGAAAGTAGTGTGGAGGTTCCTCAAAAAATTAAAAATAGACCTACCCTATGACCCAGCAATAGCACTGCTAGGAATTTATCCAAGGGACACAGGAGTACTGATGCATAGGGGCACTTGTACCCCAATGTTCATAGCCGCACTCTCAACAATAGCCAAATTATGGAAAGAGCCTAAATGTCCATCAACTGATGAATGGATAAAGAAATTGTGGTTTATATACACAATGGAGTACTGCATGGCAATGAGAAAGAATGAAATATGGCCTTTTGTAGCAACGTGGATGGAACTGGAGAGTGTGATGCTAAGTGAAATAAGCCATACAGAGAAAGACAGATACCATATGGTTTCACTCTTATGTGGATCCTGAGAAACTTAACAGAAACCCATGGGGGATGGGAAGGAAGAAAAAAAAGAGGTTAGAGTGGGAGAAGGCCAAAGCATAAGAGACTGTTAAAAACTGAGAACAAACTGAGGGGTGATGGGGGGTGGGAGGTAGAGGAGGGTGGGTGATGGGTATTAGGAGGGCACCTTTTGGGATGAGCACTGGGTGTTGTATGGAAACCAATTTGACAATAAATTTCATATATTGAAAAAAATAAAAAAATTAAAAAAATTAAAATAAAATAAAATAAAATAAAATAAAATGTATTCTTATTTCACTGTTCACACTTGCAATGAAATGCAATACTGTGTACTTCTTTCAACTAACCTGCTGTCTGACAATTGCATGTCTTCTCCATCGGAACAATTTGCTCACAACCCTATTTAAACATGAAGTTTCCATTTTGGAAATGATATTCAATCTTACTTCAAATACACTCACATAAAAATAATGCATTTATTAAAGCCAAAGATATTTAATAACCCTGACAAGGGCCATCCAAGAGATGGGTGCAACATGGCCATTACATCCCGAAGTTTCTGATTCTTGGATCTGGCAGCAGTGGGCAGAGAGCATCCCTCAGGAAAGCAAATTGACTTTTCCCTTTAGCTTAGAAAATGTGTCACATAAACTGGGCAGATATAACAGAACATTTTTGATATATTCATCATATTATTTACACTATCAAATCACCTTTGCATAATTAAATGATTTTATCCTAAAGAGTATAGAAAAAGAAAGGGACATAGAAAGTCCAAGGGAAAAAAAAAAGACAGAAAGAGACACTTACATGAGAAAATTCTCAGGTCTTCTGGTCCATGTAATGAGAAAAGAGTTGGAGCCCTGGGAGTGTTCTATTGAAATAAAAAGAAAAGATTTCTGAACTAAGAACTGGGGTAAAGAAAAACACATCTGTTCATCTGTCCTACTTATCTGAACGTGGCCAGGGAAGCAGAACTGTGAGAAGTGTCCTGATGCCCACACATAAAGGCTGCATCCCAGTTGGGGTTCTCAGTCCTGGAAGGTCATACCTCTGTCCTCCCATGAACTATCATGGATCACAGTCCTGAACTCCGGTTCACTTATATTCACACCGTTTCTTAAACACTGTGAATGTGATTCCCAAACAGAAAATGAACTTGTTAGGACACTCACATAGGGCAAAGTGAAAGCAGGAAGTGGACTCTGAACAAACTGACTCATGCTTCAAATAGTAAAGGATCAAATAAGGAAGAAGATTAAAGCAGGTTTATTGATAACACGATGAAACAATCTCCTTACAGAATGAAGATAACTTTAACCCTAAATTCTTCATTTCAGTATGGAGATTCGTTTTATGAATTAGAACTTAAACCACTCTTTTCCTCTTTCAAGGAAAACAAAATTAGTGACATTCAAGTTCTCTTAATTGGCAGAAGTCAAACATGAACAATGTCACATAATGCAGACAGGAGTTCTGTGCACAAGTACAGAGGTTGTGAGATGCCTGGACCTCAACATCCTGAGAAAGAGGGTGTTTCAGGGATGAATTTTAATAGAGGGAGTCTTCTCCTTTCATCCTACTTTTGGGAGTAAGCATGGGAGCTACATATTTTAGCTGTAATATATCACAAACATCATAAATCAAGAGTAAAAATGAAAAAAAATATACTAGTTACAAAACTGGGCCAAACAACATAAACAGGTCTGATTTATGGTTACTCTGTGTTAGCCACAGATCATATATGGGTATATAAATACTTATTGAATATATGTACAACATCACTAGCCATAAAGAAAATATGAAATTAAACATGATGAGATATCATTACACATCTTTTGTAACAAATTAACGTAATGGGTCTTTTTTTTTTTATTGTTTATTTATTTTTGAGAGACAGAGCATGAGCAAGGGAGGGGCAGAGAGTGATGGAGACACAGAATCCAAAGCAAGCTCCAGGGTTTGAGCCATCAGCACAGAGCCTGACACGGGGCTCGAACTCATGAAAGGTGAGATCATGACCGGACCTGAAGGCAGACACTTAACCAACTGAGCCACCCAGGGACCCCTGTTTTGTTTTGTTTTTAAGTAACAATGCCAATACTTGTAAAGATAAACTGGATCAATCATACATTGCTAATAAGAATGTAAAATGGTACACAGACTCTGAAAATAATAATTTTGTAATTTCTACTAAAAATAAACATCCAAATGCCATGACACAATAATTGTAAGTGTTGAGAATATTCACAGAGATATAAAAATTATGTCCACATAAAATGTTTACAGATGTTCATAAAGCTAATTGGTAATAGTCAAAACTTTGAAATACTCCAAATGTCCTTCAGGGGGTGAGTCATTAATCAAACTGTGCACATATGTACTATGGTTTACTACTTGTAATAAAAAGGAAAGTATTGGTACATAAATGAACTTGAATGGATCTCAGTGGAATTACACTGTGAAAAGTTAATGACAAAGATTGGGTACTGCATGTGTCTATTCATATAATGTTCATTTTCTTTTTTAAACTTTTAAACATTTATTCATTTTTGAGAGACAGAGTATGAGTGGGGGAGGTGCAGAGAGTGAGAGGGAAACACATAATCCAAAGTGGGCTCCAGGCTCTGAGCTATCAGCACAAAGCCTGATGCAGGGCTTGAACTCATGGGCCTCGAGATCATGACCTGAGCTGAAGTTGGACGCCTAACTGTCTGAGCGACACTGGCACCCCCAAATAATGTTATTTAAAGAAAAAAAATATATAAATGGACAATAGATTAGTGCTTCACACGTGTTAGGAACTGGAAATGGGTTTGAGGTGCGGGTTGGAAGGCAAATGTGACTCTAAAGGGGTAACCCAAGACATTTTTGTTGTGAGTGTACTTTTCTATTTCTTGGTTGAGGTTGTTACCCAAATTTACACATGGAGAAAAATTTCATAAAACTACTCTCTCACACACACAAACACACATGCAAAATGTGTATAGCAACTGGAACAGCTTAATAATGTTTGTGGAGTATAGTCAATTCAATTTCCTGGTTATGATATTATGCTGGTGTTATACAAAATATTACCACAGAGGGAGACAGAGGAAGCGATTTCTCTGTATTATTTTTTCTACTTTTCATAAGTTTATGGTTATTTAAAAATGTTTAAAAGTTTAAAATTCAAAATTAAAGAAGTACAAAGTCATAGTAAAATTACTGATACTAAATAATAGGTTGATTTTATATGTAGGAAAGAAATGTCGTCACATGATTAGATACACTGTAATGTATGGTATGGAAAAATAAATTAGCTTTCTATAAAATGTGTGTCATTTAAAATAGTAAGAACAAAATAGGAGTTATCAATAAAATAAAAAAAAAACTCACTGAAAATAAAGCACATGAATGCTTAAGACAGAGAACTAGAAGGCAGGATAACAGATTTCAAAGAAAAATCTCGCATATTAATATAAGAAGGTATAAACATAAGGATAAATAAATAAAATAGTGTTAAAAAGAATATCTTCTGGGGAGCCTATGTGGTTTAGTCGATTAAGTGTTTCTGAGTTCCAGCCATGAAACTCTCTGAGCTGATGTCACAGAACATTCTTGGGATTATCTCTCTCTCTCATTCTCTGCCCTTCCCCCAATCATCTCCCTTCTTTCAATCTCCCTCTCTCAAAATAAATAAACTAAAAATTTTGAAAAAAAAAACATTTTCTAATTTCAAAAACCCTTTGCTGTTGAAGAAGTTTTGGAAATTAGAAGATACTCTTGACTTATTAAATAAGCATTGTATTTAGTATGTTCACTCAATTCTAAATCCTTATGGCAAACTGATATTTAAAATAAATAAACTTCAGGGATTCTGGTTTCCATTATGGCATATAAGGAAGGGACTAAGAAGTCCTCACTCCCATTCTCACAACAAGAAAACAAAGTAAAACAAAAACAAAGAAACTCAAAATGAACAATTCTTCTTAGGTTCATCAGAAAGTTGAAATCATAGGGAAAACAGCTTCCCTCAAATTGGAAAGACCAACCAGCAGATACAGAGAATCTCAGTTTACCAAAATAGAAAACATCCATGGAACTCAGTAGAAAAATTTAAACCATACCGGATGAATAGAGGAGGATTGAGATAGATAATTTTAAGAGTCAAAAACATAAAGGAAGTCCTTCATAGGGGGGGCCCATACAGTTTTGTGAATTTTGCCTCCAGAAGCTTTTCCAGAGTTTCATAATGAAGAATGGGGAAAACTCTCCTCTTTCATACAAACAGCAAATAGAAAAAAGTGGTCAGTTTGAAATTCCCACCAAACATCCTGTTCCTAAAAGGTTTGTCCTCAAAAAAATATTTTAGCAAAGTCCAACAAACTGGGCTTACTAGAGCTTCAGTAACCTGGGGAGGGAAATGCCCAGCTCTAGCTCCTTCTAACCATTCTGTAACACTTAAGGGAAGGGGAAGAGAGACAACTGAGAAACTCTTCTACAAACCATTGTGCAAAGTCACAGACTCACTAAAAGATTGGAACCTAATTATACAACTAACATATGCCTTTTCTTCTAACCTTACCACCACATCAATAAAGATCTTGTAAAATAGCAGGGGAATACAACAAAAGAAACACATGCTTCAGACCTTATTAGTCAAGTAGAAATCTCTATGGCAAGCCAAATCCAAAAGGGGAGATAAAAATAAAAACATGACAGAAATTCAGCCTCTGATACCTACAGCTAGGGCAAACAGTAGACACAGACTAACTCCTAGCTAGATAAATATAAAATTTCCTCCTCAGTGCTTTTACCTCACACATCATGCCCAGCATTCAAGGAAAAAAGGTTACATGGCATACTAAAAGAAAGAAAAAAGATTTTGAGAGATGGAAAGAAAATCTGTATCACACTCTCATTAAGAAGAGGTGTAGAAATAGGGGCACCTGGGTGGCTCACTCGGTTAAGCCTCTGACTTTGGCTCAGGTCATGATCTCACAGTTTGTGAGTTCGAGACCCATTTCAGGCTCTGCGCTGATGAACCTGGATCCTGCTTCAGATTCTGTGTCTGCCTCTCTCTCTGTCCCTTCCCCACTCGTTCCCTCTCTCTCTCTCTCTCAAAAATAAACATAAAAAAAAACTTTAAAAGAAGAGGTGTAGAAATAATCAGACTAGGAATTTCAAGCAAAATTAATGGGATAGAATTTCTAATGGAAAATTTGTACAACATACAAAAAGAGACGGATAATGTAAGCAGAGATATGGAATCTCTAGGAAAGAATTAAAAAGAAATATCCTAAATCAAAAACAATGTAACACAAATGTAAAATGCCTTTTGGGCTCATCAATAAATTTGACATGGCTGAGGAAACACCAGTGAGTTTGATGAAAGGATAATAAAAACTTTAAAAATTGAAACTTAATGATAAAACATATGAGTAGCTAAGTACTGTGAGATAATTACAAAAAGGTGTTATATACATGTGATAAGAATACCAAAAGGAGAAGAAAGTGGTAAAAGAATATAAGAAACATTTGAAGAAATAATGGCTGGGAATATCCCAAATTAATGACAGACACCAGACCACAGATAAAAGAAACCCAGGTTGGGGCGCCTGGGTGGCGCAGTCGGTTAAGCGTCCGACTTCAGCCAGGTCGCAATCTCGCGGTCCGTGAGTTCGAGCCCCGCGTCGGGCTCTGGGCTGATGGCTCAGAGCCTGGAGCCTGTTTCCGATTCCGTGTCTCCCTCTCTCTCTGCCCCTCCCCCGTTCATGCTCTGTCTCTCTCTGTCCCAAAAATAAATAAAAGTTGAAAAAAAATTAAAAAAAAAAAAAAAGAAACCCAGGAAACATGGAAATGATAAATACCTTAAATTACAATGAGGCATGTGATATTCAAACTGCTAAAAATCAGAGACAAATACAAAAAAAAAAAAAAACTTGAAAGAAGCCATCAAGGAGAAAAAACACCTTTTATTGTAGTGGAAATAGATGCCCAAGTGACTGAGCCCCTAAGGGTCCCCTTTCTCACTCTTCAAGCAGTGGCCTTATGTAGGAGAGGACCTGTGGGGTCAGGAAGCACAATGTCTCTTGGCCTCCAGAGCCAGGTTCTGGTGTTGTCCATTTGTGGGATGTTTGCACACTCTTCTTAAGGCAGGACAGCAAGTGTGACATGTTGGTGGTGGGGTTAGCACACAGTCTGGCTATAGGACGAGGCTTCAGATGCTGTGGCACGTTGGTGGCAGGGATGGCCCCAGCCTGACTATAGGACATTTGCATGACTCCTGCTCTGCAGGGAGGGTGGGGATGGATTCCTTCTTGGTGTGTTAAGTGTCTCTGGCTGCTGTGCTGTATCAGTGGGTGGAGCTCTCAACAGAACATAACCACTGGTGTTAGCAGGTAAGAGGCAGAATTCCAGTGTCAGGATGGGTAAGGTAGACTGAGACCAGAAAATAGTTTCTTCTATTATCTTAGTTTCCAGGGAGAGTCCCTCCCATTTCCTGTCTCTATGGCAAACACTTTAAGGTTAGATATCTCCTTTACCTAAGGTCTATGCATTTTTCAAATTGGTGATTTTGTGCTGGTTTTAATTTGAGCTCTGAATGCATGGACCTTAAGCGCAGGTTTTCCAAACCCTATTGTTTTATAGTTTTCTTAAATGAAATCCCCATTGATTTTGTTTTATTTTTAAAGTGTATTTATTTATTTTGAGACAGAAAGAGTGCACAGAGGAGGGGCAGAGAGAGTGAGGGAGAGTTTCCCGAGCAGGCTTCACACTATTTGCGCAGAGCCCAATGCAGGGCTCAGTCTCAAGAACTGTGAGATCATGACCTGAGCCCAAATCGAGAGTCAGATGCTTAATTGACTGAATCATCCAGGTGCCTCAATCTCCACTATTCAAAATGCTTGGCGTTTTGGAGGCATTATCTTCTTTGTGCAGGATATAAGCATTGTGGTTCCTGATGTAGAGCTTGAATCACTCACTCCTCAGCAAAATTTGTATAGAAAGTGTGAGAGGAATACTTTGGTATCTCTCTTGATTGTGACATATCACAATGAGGTGTAGTTTTGTTGTTGTTTTTTTTTTTTTCCCAAGTGAGCCCATATCTCTGTGCCTTTCCCATCTCAATAAATCATTTATTCTTTGTGGGGACTCTGTTTATACAATTTTCAGCTTCCTTTAAGAGGTATTATTACATGAGTAGTTGTAGATTTTTTTTTATTTGAGTGTCTGTGGGAAGAGGTGAGTTGAAGATGTTGCATCATCACCATCTTAAACCCAATCTCCTATCATTTGCATGCAAATATCCACTTTTCCCGCAACAATTATTGAAGAAACTATTATTTCTCCATTATGTGTTCTTGACATCCTTATAAAAATTAATTGACTCATATGTGTAAATTTATTTCTGGACTCATATTTCTCATTAATTGGTTGATGTGATTTTTTTAAATGTCATATTATGTTTGTTAATTCATTCATAAAGAACATTCTACTGTGCGTTAACTATAAAGATGAATATGTGAAATCAAAGACATGTCTGTTTAGTGAGATAGCATAAATGGAATATGATTATGTTAGAGTTTTCTAAGATTTGCATCATATATATTGATGTAGATGTATAGAAGCTGAAGTGAAGGCAAAGTAGCCTGGAAGAAAGCATGGAAGACTTGGTATAAAAGTCACTCAATTCAGTGTCTCTCTGTAATATACGTATGTAAAGAAGAAATAAACTGTGCAATACCAAGTAAGAGATTTATATTGTGACTTTAACACAAGGCAAGTAGAAAAGAGGCAAGTTGAACAAAGCAAGTTGAAAAAACACCATAGACAGAAGGCACAACCTATGTCAATACGAGAAGCACAGGAGAAGTTTTGAAAGAGATCACCCATCTTTAGATTTGGTCATGGGGGTTCCCACCTTGGGCTCTGTGTTTAGAGATCCTCACACTGCACAAGTAATAATAATAAAACATTCTTTTTAGATATATGGATTGAATTTGGCAACAAAGTGTTTTTTTTATGTCCACACTACAATAAGTTAAAGAAAGTGTTTTTCTAGAAACATAAGGACACAGAAAGAAAGAATGATTTGAGACCTTCTTTAATAATATGAGGGGCAAATGCCAAGTGAAAGAGGACAAGTCATGACAATGAAATATTGTCACCAAGGGAAGTAGAATGGAATGGTGTCAAAAGGAGAGATAGGAAAATGGTCAGTGGGAAGGGCATAACCTATTTATTTCTCGGACACATGAAATGAAAAGGGACAGTAAACCATTTCACAGAGTATGAAGAAGGAGATGAGATTATATCACCAGATTAAATGTCAGGGTGGTATAAAGGAATGAGGAGATTAACCAAATTTTGATACAGTTTCAGGTGGTGAGGGGTGGAAAAGAATGCTTGAAAGAAAAACTTTGAATTACTAAAGGGAATAACTGACAACACAGACAGATATTGTTGAAATTAAATCCTGCAGTGTAGCCATTTGTCTATTGTACATAACCAACTGCTTTAGAGAAAAAAAAATAGCAGATTTAGGGGTTTCTGCATGGCTCAGTCAGTTAAGCATCAGACTCTTGATTTTGGCTCAAGTCATGATCTCAAAGTTCGTGGGATTGAACCCTACATTGGGCTCCACACTGAAATCATGGAGCCCACTTGGGATTCTTTCTCTACCTCTCCTTCTGCCCCTCTCCCACTCATTCTCTCTCTTTCTCCGTCTCTCTGTCTCTCAACAGAAAAAGAAAGAAAGAAGGAAAGAAAGAGAAAGGAAGGAAGGAGGGAGGGAAGGAAGGAAGGAAGGAAGGAAGGAAGGAAGGAAGGAAGAAAGGAAGAAAATGAGTAGCAAGTTTAAAATAGTCCAGGGTTAGTGATTTTCCTTCCATTCTAAATGAAGAACAAGATTGACCATTTTTATAAGACCATGTTTGAAGTGATAGGGATTTCATGTCTTTATTGAAAAGAAAGTAAAGACGGAATATGATGGTAAACATAAAAGAAATCAAAAGGCAAAGGATTAAAATTTTCTTGGTTACTGTTTAATTAGAATAATTGTGGGGCACCTGCGTGACTCAGCTGGTTAAGAGTCTGACTTCAGCTCAGGTCATTATCTCGCAGTTCATGAATTTGAGCCCCTGGTCGGGCTCTGTGCTGACGGTGTGAGCCTGGAGCATGCTTCAGATTCTGTATCTCCCTCTCTCTCCGCTTCTCTCTCTCTCTCTCTCTCTCTCTCTCTCTCTCTCTCTCTCAAAGATAAACATTGGAAAAAAAAATAAAAGAAAAAGAATAATTGCTATAGTGGAGGAACAGGGTAGAAAATAGAAGCATACGAAATTGTAATCAGAACAGAATATCTTTTGGCATTATCACTTCAAATTTCCTGTTACTAACCTTACCTACCTTACGACCATGGGGCTGAGTAGATAATGTAGTAGAGCCAAATTACCTGCACTGAAAGATGTTAAACAACATTCATCCTGCATTTCCATTAACTCACCTATTAGAACCCACTTTTACTCAAATTAGTTCCCAGAACCTAACATTTCTGTTAATTTCCATTAGCAATAAACTAGTATGGTTTTCACTGTTCTTTGGGTCTGTGAATTTGTCAGGAGAGTCTTTAGCCGATCATTTCTATTAGGTGATCAGCACAATGTATCTCTAATATTTCAGCCAGAGGAATTTGCCTAAAATACCACTTAACAAACAACTTCATTTTTCAAGAGTCCTTAATAGATTCTTATGTTTTATTTCACAATGCTAGTTTTCAATTTCTATTAGCCTCTGGATCTTAGGGCATGTACTGTTTTTCCCCTTTCTGCTTCCCAATATGGTGTATCCATTCTAGTTAGTTCTGAATCCTCATTTCTCAGCAATGCCCTCAGTACTTGACCATTTGTTTCTATATAGAAAAAGTCTTTTCATATTTATGTGTGTAAATCCAATAAGTATCCCAACATGTGGCCCATAGAAGACACTCAGTAAATATGAGACAAATGTATAATATGTCTCATTTATCTCAGTCTCCATTCATGTTATTCCATCTTCCAAAATGACCTTTCTATTTCTCAATGCCTTCCCAAGTGCTGTTCATCCTTCAGAGGCCAACTTTATGCAATTATTCAATGAATTCCACTGCTCTGTCTTCTAGTTTGTTGATACTTTTTTGTGCTTCAATCTGTTCCTGCTGTTTAATCTCTCTACTGAAATTTTCAATTCAGTTATTGTAGCCTTTTTAAAAATTTATTTATTTTTATTTATTATTTTAAGAGAATAAGCATGCCAGTGGGACAGGGACAGAGAGTAAAGGGAGAGACAATCCCAAGCAGGCTCCACACTGTCAACACAGAGCCCGATGGGGGGCTTGAACTCATGAACTGTGAGATCATGACCTGAGCCAAAATCACGAGTCGGACACTCAACTGAGTGAACCACCCAGGTGCCTCTCAGTATTGTATTATTTACCTCCTAGTGGCTCCTAGTGGTTGAAGATGTGACAAAACATGTCAGCATAATAAAGTGGAAGATCTCAGGCCACACCTAGATGAGATTCAGTCTAATGGGAAGTGAGACCTTAGGGTAGGATAAGACTGGGATATTGGTGTTTCTGCCTATTCCCTCTTTGTTGAGTCCTGAGCGTACAGGTAATTAAGAAGTTTGTTTGTTGGTGGTTGTTTACAGTCCCTTGAGACCTGTGAATGTAACCCTGTAGGCCACCAGAGTTAGGCAATCAGAGAAAGTGCCACTTGGGTGGTGGACACAATAGCTGAGGTGCCTGAAAATGCACAAAATCTTCACAGAGAGATGCCAGCAACCTGGAGCATGGCAGATAGATAACACAGTTACAGCACAAACCAACATCCTCAGTTTCTAGAGATTTGACTCAGCTTCTGGATGTGTGTTATGTTAGAAGTCTTGGCTTCAGCCTCCAACTATATAAATATGCAAATCAACTTCTGTCAAGAAATTACTGAGAGATAGGAACTTCTGTTTGCTGCCTTTGCATTGAACCATGAGGGCATAGCCAGTTTCTATGTTTTCTTCCATCCCTTGAACCTGTGAAACAAGCCCTACTGGATACCAGAGCCAGACTATCAAGGGATGTGTCCTCTTGTAAGCAACCATAAAAGCTGGGATGCAAGATATGTGCACAAACTCCTTTTGGCAAGATACTGACAATCTGAAATAAGGCAGAGGGAGAACAGAAAAGTGACATCTCTCAGCTTCCGAAATCATTAGAGAAAATTGTTGCCAGTCTCTAGATTCTTTTAAAGTTTTGTGTTTGACTCCCAGGCTGCATCTTTTAAGATATGCAGTAGACTGAGGCAATTTGTAAAGTCTTCCTCAAGAATCCTCCCCTTCCCTCCCCCAACCAGTTCTGGATGACCACAACATTTTTAAATCCCATTATTTGTGTTCTCTTAGTAATTATGAAGACTTACATTGTTCTCTTCCCTTCATTTGGTCATACTCATTATTTTCCAAGTTCCCTTTGCAAGCAAATGCCTTGCTTTCTTTTGTGTGTTTCATAAAGTAAAATTTAGGCATTGTTATTTGACTATGCTTTAGGCTTTTGTAAAGACCATGTGAATAGTATACATACTAAGCCTTTAATCTTATCACAAATCTTAAGAACATTATTCAGTATCAATTTCAATTTCTCTTAGTGTTTTACATTAGGAAACAACGTACTTATAATACTGAAGGAATTTCCTTCAGTACAGTTCTTGTATTCCGGATATGTTAAAACTCAGTCAATTCTATCAAAAGCTAATATCACTTTCTACCAATTGTGTTCTCTCCATAAAGTGAAATAACAGGAACTAAAGGTCCTTTTCCACTCACATCCAATCTCTAGTCTTTGAATAACTTTAACTTGAAATTTAACTTCTTAGAAAGTATTTTACCCCTATTATTTGAAGATTATTTTGAATACATTAATCTCTAGTATTAATGGGGAAAAAAGAAACTGGAGCTAATATTCTGTGTCTTGTTCATCTTATTGGATACAGTTTGAATCTCACTTGAGTAAGGCTGTCTCTGTGAAGTTTCTCTGAGGCTCCTGCTAATAGAAATGGAGGCAATTAGAAGGAAATAAAACTAAATTGCCCTAATCACGATACTCAGTGGAATTTGCCCCAATGCAATCAGTATTACTGATAAGGCTGTAAAAGCTTTGTATAATGATTAATAGACAAAATTAGAGTGAATACCCTCTGGTAATTATTCACATTCAATCATAGACTAATTGATCAACATGGTGTGACTAGAATGTACATTGAGCTTGGCACCAGGAATCACTATGTGTTAGTATAAAGTCTAGAAACAAAACAGTTTTAACCCAAATAGAATAATAATTGCAAGAAAGATGTGAATGGAAAAGATACATGGGGACTTTGACAAGAATGATTCCTTATCCTCCTGTGATATAAAGAGTCTAATCTATAATATTCTCCAGTCAAAGATCATGGATTATAGGAAGAGAATACGAGCCAAAATCTCTCAGCTAGTTGGCTTCCATATGGAAAAGAGAATGCAGTTACTTTCAATTTCCTCATGTGCAAAATATGATTGATAAGGCATATCTAATGCAGTAGTTTTAAGCATAAGGAACTTCCAGAGCGTAGGAAGATGGCGGCATAGGAGGACGCTGGGCTCACTGCACGTCCTGCTGATCACTTAGATTCCACCTACACCTGACTAAATAACCCAGAAAACCACCAGAAGTCTAGCAGAACGGATTCTCCAGAGCCAAAAGCAGATGAGAGGCTCACGGTAGAGGGTAGAAAGGGCGGAGAGGCGGTGTGTGCTACACGGACTGGCAGGAGGGAGCCAGGGCAGAGGCGCAGCCCGCTGGCCAAGCAGAGCCCTCGAGTCTGGCTTGCAAAAGTAGAGGGGCCGGACAGAGTGTGTTGTGAAAGCAAGCGGGACTTAACATCTGGAAGGTTATAAGCTAACAGCTCTGCTTGGAAAACGGGAGCGCCAGAGGACAACGGGAGGGAGAGTTATTGAGCTCTGGAAGACAGAGCTCAGCTTTGCGGGGAACAAAGGTGCTCACCAGCACCATCTCCCTCGCTCATCTCCCAGCAAAAATCCCAAAGGGAACCAGTTCCTGCCAGGGAATTTGCTTCCACCACACAAACACCCAACATTGTGCTTCTGTGGATCCGTTCCTCTCGCGGTGGGTCTGACCCCATCTCGGTGCCACAAGGCCCCTCCAGAAAGGGATCTGCCAAAGGATAAGTGACCTAAGCCTGCCCCTCCTGCCCCTGTGCACCTTGCCTACCAACCCCAGATAATAAGCCAGATCCCCAGCATCACAAGCCTGGCAGTGTGCAAGTAGCCCAGACAGGCCACACCACCCCACAGTGAATCCTTCCCATAGGAGAGGGGAAGAGAAGGCACACACCAGTCTGACTGTGGCCCCAGCGGTGGGCTGGGGGCAGACATCAGGTCGGACTGCGGCCCCGCCCACCAACTCCAGTTATACACCACAGCACAGGGGAAGTGCCCTGCAGGTCCTCACCACGCCAGGGACTATCCAAAATGACCAAGCGGAAGAATTCCCCTGAGAACAATCTCCAGGAAATAACAACAGCTAATGAACTGATCAAAAAGGATTTAAATAATATAACAGAAAGTGAATTTAGAATAATAGTCATAAAATTAATCGCTGGGCTTGAAAACATTATAGAGGACAGCAGAGAATCTCTTGCTACAGACATCAAGGGACTAAGGAACAGTCACGAGGAGCTGAAAAGCACTTTAAACAAAATGCAAAACAAAATGGAAACAACGACAGCTCGGATCGAAGAGGCAGAGGAGAGAATAGGTAAACTAGAAGATAAAGTTATGGAAAAAGAGGAAGGTGAGAGAAAGAGAGATAAAAAAAATCCAGGAGTATGAGGGGAAAATTAGAGAACTAAGTGATAC
>NW_024412759.1:338207-381971 GCF_014898765.1 Herpailurus yagouaroundi
GCCTCTTCAATCCGAGCTGTGGTGGTTTCCATTTTGTTATGCATTTCATTTAAATTGTTTTTCAGCTCCTCATGACTGTTCCTTAGTCCCTTGATCTCTGTAGCAAGAGATTCTCTGCTGTCAGCTATACTGTTTTCAAGCCCAGCGATTAATTTTATGACTATTATTCTAAATTCACTTTCTGTTATATTATTTAAATCCTTTTTGATCAGCTCATTAGCTGTTGTTATTTCCTGGAAATTCTTCTGAGGGGAATTCTTCCGCTTGGTCATTTTGGATAGTCCCTGGCATGGTGAGGACCTGCAGGGCACTTCCCCTGTGCTGTGGTGTATAACTGGAGTTGGTGGGCGAAGCAGCAGTCAGACCTGATGTGTGCCCCCAGCCCACCGCTGTGTCCACAGTCAGACTGGTGCGTGCCTTCTCTTCTCCTCTCCTAGGGGCGGGATTCACTGTGGGGTGGGGTGGCCTGTCTGGGCTACTTGCACACTGCCAGGCTTGTGATGCTGGGGATCTGGCGTCTTAGCTGGGGTGGGTAGGCAAGGTGCACAGGGGCAGGAGGGGCAGGCTTAGCTTGCTTCTCCTTAGGTGATCCACTTCAGGAGGGGCCCTGTGGCAGCAGCAGGGAGTCAGATCCGCTGCCGGAGGTTTGGCTCCGCAGAAGCGCAGAGTTGGGTGTTTGCGCGGAGCGAGCAAGTTCCCTGGCAGGAACTGGTTCTCTTTGGGATTTTGGCTGGGGGATGGGCGGGGAAGATGGCGCTGGCGAGCGCCTTTGTTCCCCACCAAACTGAGCTCTGTCGTCAGGGGGCTCAGCAGTTTTCCTTCCCTTTGTCCTCCAGCCTTCCCGCTTTCTGAGCAGAGCTGTTAACTTATGACCTCCCAGCCACTAAGTCGCGCTTGCTGTCGGAACACAGTCCGTCAGGCCCCTCTGCTTTTTGCAAGCCAGACTGGGGGGCTCTCCTTGGCCGGCGAGCCGCCCCTCCGCCCCGGCTCCCTCCCGCCAGTCCGTGGAGCGCGCACCGCCTCGCTGCCCTTCCTACCCTCCTCCGTGGGCCTCTCGTCTGGCTTGGCTCCGGCGACTCCGTTCTGCTAATCCTCTGGTGGTTTTCTGGGTTATTTAGGCAGGGGTAGGTGGAATCTAAGTGATCAGCAGGACGCGCGGTGAGCCCAGCGTCCTCCTACGCCGCCATCTTCCCTCAATGTTTCTACTTTTTTTTTTTTTTTAAATCAGGCTTTTTCTATTCTTTTTTCCCTCCTTTTCCCTTTTCTTCTGTTTTTTTTTTTTCCTTTTTGTTCCCCCTTTCTTTTTCCTTAAAAGCAGCCTTATAGTGTTAGTGTTTTGATTCTCTGGTTTTTCTTTTTTTGTTGTTTTTAGGGTGTATGGTTTGCTTGTTTGTTTGTTTTCTTTGTCCCTATTCTTTTTCTTTTTTTATGGATCAGGCTATACCACTCTTTCTTTTCTTTTCTTTTCTTTTCTTTTCTTTCTTTCTTTCTTTCTTTCTTTTCTTTTCTTTTCTTTCTTTTTTCTTTCTTTTTAAGGATCACATCAACAAATCCTAGTTAAAGGTCCAAAACATCACCACTGCAAGCAAGGGGAACTCTGCAGAGGACTGACAAGTGGGAAAGAGCAGCCCCAAATGAACATCATAGTTCACACAGCATATCCAGAAACACTTCCTGGAGTGCCAGGCCAGGAACAGTGTATGACCACTTTTTAATGTAGTAGTAACCTCAGGTGCAGGAGCAGAATAAGCTTTTAAAACATGCAAAAGACAGAATATTAGCCAATATAGCAAGATGGAGGAATTCTCTCTGAAAGAAAAGTCAAATCATGGCCAGGAACATGCTCAAAACAGATATAAACAATATATCTGAATAGGAATTTTTAACAGCAGTCATAAGGATACTAGCTTGGCTTGAAAAAAGCACAGAAGACACCAGATACACCTTTGCTGCAGAGATCAAAGACCTAAGAACTACTCAGGATGATTTTAAAACTTCTATAACTGTGATGCAAAACAAACTAGATACAGGAACAGTCAGGATTATATGAAGCCAACATTACCTTGGTTCTAAAACCAGACAATAACCCCAGTAAAAATGATAATTATAGGCCAATATTCCTGATGAACTTGGCTGCAAAAATTCTCAGTAAAATACTCGCAAATCTAATTCAGGAGTACATTATAAGAATTATTCACCATGGTCAAGCATAGTTTATTCCTGGACTGCAGGTCCAGATCAATATTCACAAATCAATCAAAGTGATATATCACATTAATAAAAGAAAGGATAGGAAACACTTAATCCTTTCAGTAGATGCAGAATAAACATTTGACAAAACATAGCATCGTTTCTTGATAAGAAGACTAAAGGAAGTAGGGATAGAAGTAAAATACCTCAACATCATAAAAGCCATATATGAAAGGCCTGCAAGAACTATAATCTTCAATGGGGAAAAACTGAGATGTTACCCTCTTAAGTCAGAAACACAACAGTGATGTACACTTTCACCACTGTTGTTCAACATAGTACTGGCAGTCCTAGCCTCAGCAATCAGAAAACAAAAATAATTAAAGGCATACAAATTGGCAAAGAGGAAGTCAAATTTTCACTTTTTACATATGACAGGATACTTTGCATGGAAAACCAAAAGAACTGCACCAAAAAACAAAACAAAACAAAAAAACAAAACAAAACAAAACACCCAAAAACTGTTCGAACTGATACATAAATTTATCAAAGTAACAGAATATAAAAATCAACGTAGAGAAACCAGTTGCTATTCTATACACCAATAATTAAGCAACAGAAAGAGAAATCAAGGAATCGATCCCATTTACAACTACACCAAAAACCATAAGATACTTAGATATAAACCTAACCAAAGAGGCAAAAGATATGCATGCTGAAAAGTATAAAAAGCTCATGAATTAAATTGAAGAAATCACAAAGAAATGAAAAAAAAATCCATGTTCATGGATTGGAAGAATTAATACTGTTAAAATGTCATACTACCCAAAGCAATTTACATATTCAATGCAATCTCTATCAAAATAACATCAACATTCTTTACAGAGCCAGAAAAGACTATCCTTAAAAAAAGTATGGAACCAGAAAATACCTTAAAAAGCCAAAGCCATTTTGAAAAAGAAAAGAAAAGCCGAAGGCATCACAATTTCAGACTTTAAGCTGTATTACAATCTTGTAATCATCAAGACAGTATGGTATTGTTACAAAAAGGCACATAGATCAGGTGAACAGAATATAGAACCCAGAAATGGAACTGCAAATGTATGGCAGGTCTCAACTAATCTCAACAAAGCAGGCAAGAGTATCCAATGGAAAAGTCAGTCTCTTCAGCAAATGGTACTGGGAAAACTGGACAGCCACATGCCAAAGAATGAAACTGGACCACTTTATTACACCATAGACAATAATTAATTCAAAATAGATGAAAAACCTACATTTAAGAAAGGAAACCACCAAAATCTTACAGGAAAAAACAGGCATAAACTTCCTTGACTTCGGCCACAATAACTTGTTAACAGACATGTCTCCAGAGGCAAGGGAAATAAAAACAAAAATGATCTGTTGGGACAACATGAAGATAAAAAAGCTCTGCACAGTGAAAGAATCAAGAAAACTAAAAGGCAACTGACAGAATTGGAGAAGATATTTGTAAATGACATAATTGATAAAGGGTTAGTATCCAAAATCTATAAATAAGTTATCAAACTCAACACCCAAAAAAAAAAAAAACAAATAACCAGGGCTGAAGACATGAATAGACAGTGTTCCAAAGAATACATCCAGATGGATAACAGACACATAAAAAAAATTCTTAATATCGCTCTTCATCAAACTACAATGAAATACCACTTCACACCAGTCAGAATGGATAAAATTAACAACTCAGGCAACAACAGATGTTGGCGAGGATGCATAGAAAGAGGATCTCTTTTGAACTGCTGGTAGAAATGAAAATTGGTGCAGACACTCTGGAAAACAGAATGGAGGTTCCTCACAAAGTTAGAAATAGAGCTACCTTACAACCCAGCAATTACACTACTAGGTATATATCCAAGGGATACAGGTGTGTGGCTTCAAAGGGGCAGATGCACCCTGATATTTACAGCACTGCAATAGATAATAGCCTAAATATGTAAAGAGCCCAAATGTCCATCAAAAGATGAATGAAGATACACACACACACACACACACACACACACACACACACACATATATACATATATACACACACAATGGAGTATTACACTGAAATCAAAAAGAATGAAAACTTGTCATATGCAACAACATGGATGGAACTAGCGGGTATTATGCTAAGGAAAATTAGTCAGAGAAAAACAAATATCACAAGACTTCACTCATAAGTGGAATTCAAGATACAAATCAGATGAACATAAAGGAAAGGAAGCAAAAATAACATAAAAACAAGGAGGAGGACAAAACATAAGAGACAAATACAGAGGAACAAACTGAAAGTTGCTGGAGGGATTGTAGGTGGGGGATGCGCTAAATCAGTTAGGGGCATTAAGAAAGACACTTGTTGGAATGAGCACAGGGTGTTATACATAGGGGAGGAATCACTGGAGTCTATTACTGAAATCATTATTTCACTATATGCTAATTAACCTGGATGTTAATTAAAAATTAATTAATTAAGAAAAGAGAAAGAATAAATATTGCTCAAATCTCTACACTACACAAACTCCTCTACAGATGTAAGCACTCCCTGTCAATATAGCAACAACATTCACAGAACTGAAACGAAATATTCTGAAATTTGTATGGAACCACAAAAGACCCTGAATAGCCACGGCAATATTGAAAAAGATAAACGATACTAAATGTGTCACAATTGATGAAATCAGATTATATTACAAAGGTATAGTAATCAAAACAGTATGGTACTGTAAAAAAAATAGACACATAAATCAATGTGAAAGTGTAGAAAGCTCAGAAATAAATCCATGATTAATCTTCAATGAAAGTTGATTAATCTTCAATGAAAGAGGCAAAAAAGGCAATGGGAAAAGGAAAGTCCCTTCAACAAATGGTATTGGGAACACTGGACAGTTGCATGCAAAGGAATGAAACTGGATTTCTTTCTTACTCCATACATAAACATAAATTTAAGATGTACTAAGGACCTAAATATGACAAGTGAAACCATAAAATCCTGAATTAGAGAACAGGAAGTAATATCTTCGTCATTGGCTGTAACAACAGGTTTCTAGATATGCCCCCCTAGGTAAGAGGAACAAAGAAAATATAAACTATTGGGACTTCATCAAAATGAAAGATTCTTCCACAGCAAAGAAAACAACCAGCAATACTAAAAGGCAACCTACTGAATAGGAGGAGATATTTGCAAATGCCATATCTGATGAACGGTTATTTTCTAAAGTATATAAAGAACTTGTACAACACAACACCATAAATTCTAGCAATACAATTAAAAAACTGGCAGAAAACAAGAACAGGCATTTCTCCAAAGAAGACATCCAGGTGTCATATCAAAAGATATCCAGAGACATATCAAAAGATTCTCCACATCTTTCAGTGTGAGGGAAATGCAAATAAAAAACTAAAATGAGATATCACCTCATATCTGCCACAATGGCTAAAATAGAAAACACAAGAAACAAGTGTTGGCTAGCATGTGGAGAAAAAGAAGCCCTTGTGCTAGTGCTGGTAGGATGCAAACTGGTTCGGCACCTGTGGAAGAGAGTATGGAGGTTCTTCAAAACATTAAAAGCTATCCAGTGGTTGCACTACTGGGTATTTACCCAAAGAATACAAAATGATTAATTTAGGAGGATATATGCACACCTATGTTTATTGCAGAATTAATTACAATAGCCAAATTGTGGGAGCGTCCAAATCCATCAATAGATAAATGGATTGCAGTAGGGTCCCCTCCCTAAGAAATGAAAACAAAAAACAAAAAACAAAAAAACTCAAGGCCACCTGGCCACATGACATCCCTCACAACCTTGTAATGTGAAACCACTTAATCAAGACTGCATATTTGTGTGTTACCATATATGGGAAACAAAAAAGTAGAAAATATATAAAACACTATGTCACGTGGTTTTGGGCTTCAGTTCCTTGGGAAGAAACCAAACTGAGTGTGTTGAAAAAAAACAAAAAACAGAACAAAAGTTGCTTCCTGGAAAGAAAAACCATGGTGTCACTACTCTGTGTGCAAATCCTGCTACAGGATAAGGGAAGAATGGAATGCATATACAATGGAATATTATTTTTTCATAAAAAGAATAAAAGCTTTCTTTTTATAACATTGATGGATCTAGAGAATATAATACTAAGTGAAATATGACAGTCAGAGAAAGGAAATACCATACGATTTCAGTCCCATGTGGAATTTCAGAAACAAAACAAACACAGGATAAAAGGGACATACCCACCAACATATGTTTAGCTATAGAGAAGAAACTGATGGTTACCAGAAGGGAGGTGGGTGTGGGAAAGGGTGAAAGGGTGAAAGTGATTAAGAGTACACTTATGTTGGTGAGCACTGTGTAGTATACAGAACAGCTGCATCACTACATCATACAATGAACACTAATATAATACAGTATGTTAACTACACTGGAATTAACATATAATGAAATACAAAAAAATTAAAAATTGGAAAAAAATAATTCCATCTGCTAAAAGTACTACTTCATTTATTTCTTCATTATTTATTTCATTTATTTTCAAAAATCACATTGCATGGTAATATGTATTGAGTTTGGGAATTTACCTGATAATGATGTTAATTAAATACATCAAAATCCTGATAAGTGGTAAACTGTGTTGCACCTGGTATTAGTGGGAAAGCTGTGTTTACCCAGTACATATTGACACTACATGATTACTGAATACTTCTTAGAAAGATGCTTATTCTTTTATTTTAATACTTTATTTATTTATTTTTTTGAGAGAGAGAGAGAAAGAGAGTGAGCGACGGGGGGGTGGGGGTGGGAACAGAGAGAGAGAGGGAGACAGAATCTGAAGCAGCCTCCAGGGTCTGAGCTATCAAAACATTGCCTGATACAGGACTTGAACTCACAAACCTGATCATGATCTGAGCTGAAGTTGGTCGCTTAACAGTCTGAGCCACCCAGGTGCCCGGAAAGGTGCTCATTCTCTAAAACAATCCCATTAGATATACCTTAACAATTGTATTTTGCATATGAAGAAATTAAAAATAACTCCATTCTCCTTTGTCATATGGAAGGTATATAACTAAAAAAATTTTGACTCATATTCTGTCCATATAGTCCACAATCATTCACTGTAGTATTATAGCACTCTTTATATCCCAGTTGGATAAATAATCATTTTTGTCAAGCCCCCATGCATCTTTTCCATTTACATTTTTCTTGCTATTATTATTCTATTTGGGTTAAAATTGCTTTATTTATATCCTTTATACTGACACATGATGATTCTTAGTACCAAGCTCCATGTACATTCTAGTCACAACATGTTGATTAACTTTCCATGATTGAGTGTGAAGAATTAGCAGCGGGTATTCATTCTGATTTTGTCTATTAATCATTATAAAGAGGCTTTACAGCCTTATCTGGAATGCTGATTGCTTTGGGTCAAATTCCACTGAATATCCTGATTAGGGAAATTTAGTTTTACTTCCGTGTAATTACACCCATTTCCATTAGCAGGAACCTCAGAGAAACTTTTCAGAGATGGATTTACTCAAGTAACATTCAAACCCTATCTAGTTAGAATACCAAGAATACCAAGATACCAAATATTAGCTCCAGTTTCCATTCTTTGTCAGTATTTATTGATTGAATGGCTTGAAATAATCTCTAAGTAATAGGGTAAAAGTACTTTATAAAAATTTCAAGTTAAAATTGTGCAAGGACCAGAGATTGAATGTGATGGATTAGGACTTTTAGTTCCTGTGTTTTCACTATATGGGAGACCACAAATGTTATTAGCTTTTTATAGAATAAACTGGGTTTTTAGCATATCCAGAATACAAGAACTGTACTGCAGGAAATTTCTTTAGTATTAGAATTACCTTGATTCCTGAGTTAAAGCATTTTGAGAAATTGCAATTGATACTGAAGAATTCTCTCAAGAGTCATGATAAGATTAAAGGTGCAGTACTTACAGTATTTTTATGATCTTTATAAAACTCTAAAGCATAGTCAAATAACAATTCCTAAATTATACATCACAAAACACACATAATTAGAAGCAGGACACTTGCTTGCAAAAGGAACTTGTAAAATAATGAGTATGCCCAGATGGAGGGAAAAGAACAATGTAAGGCTTAATAATCACTGTGGAAACAAAATAATGAGATTTAAAAATAGTGGAGTCACCTAGAACTGGGTGGTAAGGGAAGGATTCTTGAGGAAGTCTTTTCAAATTACTCTCAACTTACTGTATATCTGGGAGCAGCCTGTGAGTCAGACACAAGACTTAACACAAATACAGAAACCAACAACAATTCTCTTCAGTGATTGGGGAGGCTAAGAGATGTATTTGTTTGTTATCCCTCTGTCCTATTCCAGGCTGCCAGTATCTTACAGAAAAAACACCTTGTGCACACATCTTTCATCCCAGCATTTGTGGCTGCTTCCCAGGGGACACATCCCTTGATAGTCTAGCTCTGGATTCCGGTAGGGCTTGGTTCATAGGTTCAAAGGGGTGGAAGAAAGCAAAGAAACAGACTATGCCCTCATGACTCAGTGAAAAGCTAGTAAACAGAATTTCCCATTCCCAGTATTTTGCTGAGAGAAGCTGATCTGCAGATCTTAAAAGCTGGAGGCTGAAGTTGAGACTACTAACATAACACACATCAAGGAACTGAGTCAAATCTCTGGAAATTGGGGATGCTCATTTGTGCAGTAACTGTGTTATCCACCTGCTATACTCCAGGTTGCTGGCATCTCCCTGGGAAGATTTTGTGCATTCTCAGGTACCTCAGATATTGTGGCCATGAACCAAAGAGTGACCCACAGGGTTACATTCCTAGATCCCAAGGGACTGTAACAACAACTTCAACAACAACAACAACAACAACAACAACAACAAGAATCTTAATTATCTATTATCTCAGGACTCAACAAATATGGAAAAGACAGAAACACCAATATCCCAGTCTTACCCTGGAAGAAGCCTATTTTCATACTTTAAACCCTGCTACCCTAAGGTCTCACCTCCCTATTAGACTGCATCTCAACTAGTAATCTCTAGTGATGTTCAGATAACTAAGTACTTAATAAAGAACTCAGAAACGGAGTTCAAGGAGATCCTAGGTGGCTCAGTCTGTTGAGCTTCTGACTTTGGCTCAGGTCATAATCTCACGGTTTGTGAGTTTGAGCCCTGCATTGGGCTTTGTGCTAACAGCTCAGAGCCTGGAGTCTGCTTCGGATTCTGTCTCTCCCTCTCCCTCTGCCCCTCCCCTGCTTTCTCTCTCTCTTTCTCTCTCAAAAAGAAATAAACATAAAAAAAGAGTTCAAAATAATAATCATAAGGATGCCTTCTGAGGTAAGAAACAAAATTCATGAACAAAGATAATTTCAACAGAGATAGAAAATATTACAGAATACTAAACTGAACTCAAAGAATAAACTGAACTCAAAGAGCTGAAGAATACAATAACTGAATTGCAAATCCTAATAGAGGGATTAAACAGTAGGAACAAAATGAAGCAGGAAAAAGTATCAACAGAATAGTTGACAGAGCAGTGGGATTCATTGAATAATTGGACCAAATTGCCTTCAGTATGATGAACAGCATTTGGGAAGCCATTGAGAAAGAGAAAGTTCATTTTGGAAGATGGAATAATATGGGTTGAGACTGAAGAAAAATATGACATAGTATACATTGTCTCATATTTACTGAGTGTCTTGTATGGGCCACACATTGGGATATTTACTGGATTTACACACATAAATATGAAAAGACATTTTCAGTATAGAAAGAAAAAGTCAGGTACTGAGGGCATTTGCTGGGAAATGAGGATTCAGACCTAAGTAGAATGGATAAAGCATTTTGGGAAACAGGAAGGAAGATAAAAAAGAGAAGAACATCCTTAGGATCCACATGCTAATAGAACTTGGAAATTAGCATTGTGAAATAAAACATAAGATTTTATTAAGGACTTTTGATACAGGAAGTGGTTTGCTAAGTGTTCTTTTAAAGAAATCCCTCTGGCTGAAATATCACTGATAAATTGTGCTGATTACTTAATACAAAGGATCAGCCAGAGTCTCCTCTGACAAACACACAAACACAAAGAATAAAGACAACCACACTAGTTTATTCTCAATGGAAGCTGGACAGAAAAGTTGGGCTCTGGGAACTATTTTAAGTAAATAAGTGAGGGGTAATAGGTGAGTAAATGGAAATGCTGAATGAATGCTGTTTAGCATCTTTCATTGCAGAAAATTTGGCTCTATTACACTTCATATTCAACCCCATAACCATAAAGTAGGTAGTGTTATTAAAATAAAATTTGAAATACTAAATGCCAAAAGATAATTCTGATCCTAATTTCCTATGCTTCCATCTTTTACCCTGTTGCTCTCACTCTAGCAATTATTCTAATTAAACACTAACCAAGAAAATTCCTATCCCTTGACTCTTTGACTATGTCTACTATCACATTCATCAAGCCATGAAATCCCTGTCACTTCAAACATGGTGTTATAAAAATTGTCAGTCCCACTTCAGTTTATTTAGAATGGAAGGCAAATCCCTAATCCTATAATTATTTAAACCTGCTATTCTGTTTTTATATGTTTATTAATTTATTTTGAAAGAGAGAGAGAGAGAGAGAGAGAGAGAGAGAGAGAGAGAGAGAGACAACAAGTGGGAGGGGAAAGAGGGCAAGATAAAGAGAGATTTCCAAGTGGACTGGATGCTTTCAGTATGGAACCCATTTGGGGTTCAATCCCATGAATTTTGAGACCATGATTTGAGCTGAAATCAAGAGTCTGATGCTTAAATGACTGAACCACACGGACATCCCTTAATCTGCTGTTCTTTTTTTCTCAAAAGTAGATGGTTATATACAAAAGACAAATGGTTACACTGCAGGGTTTTAATTTCAACAATATCTGTCTGGGTTGTCAGTTATTCCCATCAATAATCCAAAATTTTCCTTCCCAGCATTCTTTTCCGCCACTCACCACCTGAAACTATATCAAAGTTTGACTAACCTCCTCATTCCTTTATATCACTCTAACATTTAATATGGTGAGATAATTTCATCTGCTCCTTCAGACTCTGTGAAATGGATTACTGTCCTTTTGTATTTCATTTGTTCGTGGAATAGGTTGTGCCCTTCCCACTGATCATTTTCCTATTCCTCCTTTGATACTATCTCATTCTACCTCTTCTTGTGGCAATATTTCATGTCATGGCTTACTTTCTTTCACTTGGCATTTGCCCCTCATATTATTAAATAAGCTCTCAAATCACACTTTCTTATCCATATATCCTTACAATATAATTCTAGAAAACCTCCTGGGTATGTCTTGCATACCACGACACCTTCCCTATTTACTGTAGTCCGGTCATAAGCAACCATTTTGTTGCCAAATCCAATCTGTATATCCAAGATAAAAATAAAAATCTTTGATTTTCATTATTTGTGCAGTGTGAGGGTTTCTAAACACAGAACCCAAGGTTGGAAACCCCATGACCAAATCTGAATGTGGGTCTTCTCTGTTTCTCATATTGACATAGGCTGTGCCTTCAGCCTATGGTGCCTTTTCAACCCCTTTCCTTGTGTTAAAATCACAATGCAAAACTCTTACTGGGTTTTGTGCAGTTTATTCATTTCTTCTTCACCTACTTATCCTACAGCGAGGCACTAAGTTGAGTGACTTTTTTTTTTTAATTTTTTTTAACGTTTTTTATTTATTTTTGAGACAGAGAGAGACAGAGCATGAACGGGGGAGGGGCAGAGAGAGAGGGAGACACAGAATTGGAAGCAGGCTCCAGGCTCTGAGCCATCAGCCCAGAGCCCGACGCGGGGCTCGAACTCACGGACCGCGAGATCGTGACCTGAGCCGAAGTCGGACGCTTAACCGACTGAGCCACCCAGGTGCCCCAGTTGAGTGACTTTTATAGTAAGTTTTTCATGCTGTTTTTCAGGCTACTTTGCCTTCACTTCAGCTTCTATACATTTAATCCATATTTATGGTACAGAGCTTAGAAAACTCTCACATAATCATATTCTGTTTATGTTCTCTCACTAAATAGAAATACCCTTGATTGTACGTATATGTTTATATAGATAATGTCCATAGAATGTGTTTTATCGGTGAATTGACAAACATACCATGACTTAAAACAATCACATTGACTAATGAAGGAGAAAAAAGAACCCAGAAATAAATCTACACATATGCAATCAATTAATTTTTATAAGGATGCCAACAACACATAATGGATAAATTATAGTTTCTTCAATAAATGTTGCTAGGAAAAGTGGATATTTACATGTAAACAATGGGGTATTGGGTTTAACATGGAGGTGATGCAAGATCTTCAACTCACTTCCTCCCACAGGCACAAAACATCTACAACTACACATGGAATAATATCTCTGATAGGAACCTGAAAAATGAAGGCACAGAGTCTCCACAAAGGATTAAATGACTCTTTGAGATGGGAAAGGGGGATGAGATACTGGCTCACGAGGGAAGAAAGTGCACCTTATTGTGATGTGTCACAATCAGGAGGGATGTCACACATATAGACCTTTTGTTGAGAGTGAGGGATTCAAGCTCTACATCACAACCCCCAATCCTTATATCCTGCACAGAAAAGATAAGAACCCCCCAAACCACGTATTTAAAATTAATGGGGATTGAGACACCTGGGTGGCTTAGTCAGTTAAGCTTGGAGTCTCCTTTTTGCCTCAGGTCATGATCTCACGGTTCATGAGACTGAGCCCCACATAGGGCTCTGTGCTGACAGCCTGGAGCCTGCTTGGAAATCACTATCTCCCTCTTTCTCTGTCTTCCCTCCCTGTGTGCTTGCTCATTCTCTCTCTCCCCCTCTCGAAATAAATACATAAACTTTAACAAAATAAAGTAAAATGGGGATTTCATTCAGGAAAACTGTATAACTATAGATTTTGGAAAACATGTCCTTAAGGGCCATGCATACAGCACTCAAATGAAAGCAAGCACAAAATCACTGCTTTGAACAGTGGATAGAGCATAGGTCAAGGAGATGCACTTGCTAACCTTAAAGTCCTGGAAATAGGAAATAGCAGGGACTCTCCTGGGAGCTGAGACAGCAGAAGGAACCATATTGTGATCTCATTCAACCTTACTGATCCTGCCACTTGACTTCTGCCTCCCACCTGCTAACACCAGTGGTTATGCTCTGCTGAGAGCCCCAACCACCAATATAGCACAGCAGCCAGAGACATCCATCACACTAAGCAGTGAAACATCCCTACCCTCCCTGCAGAGTGGGAATCATGCAAATGTCCTATAGTCAGGCTGAGGCCATCCTTGCCCCCAACATGTCATAGCATCTGAAGCCTCATCCTGCAGCCAAACTGTGTTCCAATCCCACCACCATCATGTCACACCGCTCCCCTGCCTTAAGAAGAGTGAGCAAACATCCCACAAATGGACAACACCAACACCTGATTCTGGAGGCCAAGAGACATTGTGCTTCTGGGCCCCAGAGGACATCTCCTACATAAGGCCACTGCTTGAAGACTGAGAAAGTGGCCCCTTGGGGGACTCATTCAGTTGAGCATTAGTTTCCT
Source organism: Herpailurus yagouaroundi (assembly GCF_014898765.1). Lineage (NCBI taxonomy): Eukaryota > Metazoa > Chordata > Mammalia > Carnivora > Felidae > Herpailurus > Herpailurus yagouaroundi. The sequence continues at coordinate 352,015 of NW_024412759.1, forward strand.
GTATAATAAAAGGTGTTTTTCATCCCTGATGGCTTATTTCAAGGTTTCTTTTTTTATTTGTCCTTATTTTCAGCAGTTTGAATGTCAAGTGCCTAAGTGCAATTTTTAAGACACTTATCTTTTCTATATTCTCTGAGTTTCTTTTATCTGTGGTTTGGTGTCTGCCATTAATTTTGGGATTCTCAGCCATTATTTCTACAAATGTTTCTTATATACTTTTACCTCTTCCTTCTCCTTCTGGTATTCTTATCACATGTATATAACACCTTTATGTAATTGTCTCATAGTCCTTAGCTATTCATAAGGTTTACATTAAGTTTCAGTTTTGAAAATTTCTATTAATCTTTTGTCAAATTCACTAGTATTTCCTCAGCCATGTCAAATTTATTGATGAGCCTATCAAAGGCATTTTATATTTGTGTTACAGTGTTTTTTTTTTTATTTCTAGCATCTTTTTTTAATTCTTTCTTAGAGTTTCTATCTCTCTCCTTACATTATCCATTTCTTTTTGTGTGTTGTAGAATATTTCCGTTAGAAACTCTATCCCATTAATTTCGTTTTTATTTCCTAGTCTTATAATTTACACACCTCTTCTTTTTTAACATGATTATATTAATTCTTAGTATATTTATATTTGCTTATATTAATATGTGTGATTTTTTTTGAAATCTGACACCATGCCTCCAGTTTTCTCTCCTAAGCATTAACATGTTTTTTCAATGAAATTTTCTTATTTTATTGATAACTTCTATTTTTTCTTACTATTTTAAATAATTCAAATTTTACATAAAGCTAATTTATTGAATCACACCATACATTACAGTGTTTCTAATCATGTAACAACATTTCTTTTCTATATATAAATTCAAACTATTATTTAGTATCTTTGGTTTTACTATGACTTTGTCTTTCTTAAATTTTACACTTTTTTTTATTTTTAAATAACTGTAGATTTAATGAAAAGGAGAAAACTTAATACAGAGAATTCCCTTCTCCTGTTTTGATATGACTATACTCCACAAAAATTATTCAGATGTTACAGTGTTACAGTTGTTACACACACTTCATGTGTGTGTTTGTGTGTGTGAGAGAGTAGTTTTATACAATTTTACTCCATGATTAAATATGGGTAACAACTTCAACCAAGAAGTAGAAAACTATGATCACCACAAAGATCTCTTGTGTTACTCCTTTAGAGTCGCATTTGCCTTTCGCCCCACACCTCAACCCTATTCTCAGTCTCTAACCCCTGTGAACCACTAATCTATTCTCCACTTATATAATTCCATAAAGAACATTATGTGAATAGACACATGCAGTCTTTGTCACTGGTGTTTCACAGTGTAATTCCACTGAGATCCATTCAAGTTCCTTTGTGTACCAATACTTCCTTTTTAATACGAGTAGTAAACCGCAGTACAGATGTGCCACAGTTTGTTTAACCACTCACCCACTGAAGGACATTTGGATTACTTCAAATTTTTGACTATTACCAAATAGCTTTATAAACTTCTTTACACATTTTATATGAATAAAATTTTTATATTTCTGTGAATATGGTCAACACTTACAATTATTGTGTCATGTGGCATTTGGATATTTATTTTAATAGAAATTACAAAATTATTTTTTTAGAGTTTGTGTACCATTTCACATTCTCATTAGCATTGTACGATTGATCCATTTTATCTGTTATCTTTACAAGTATTGGCATTGTCACTTAAAAAAAAACAAAAAAAATGCTAATTTGTTAAAATAATTGTGTAGTGATTTCTCATCATGTTTTATTTCATATTTTTATGGCTAATGATTTTGTACATATTTTTATAAAAATATTTATGCACTTATGTATACTCTATGACTAACATAGAGTAACCATGCCAGGACTGTTTATGTTGTTTCACCCAGTTTTGTAACTAGATTATTTTTTTCATTTTTGCTCTTGATTTATGATGTTTGTGTATAAATTATAGCTAAAATATGTAGAACAGGTGCTCCCATGTTTATGCCCAAAAGTAAGATGAAAGAAGGAGAAGAATCCTTCTACAGAAACTCACCCTCTCTCTTGGGATATTGAGATCTAGGCATCTCACAACCTCTGTACCTGTACACAGAACTTCTCACTGCTTTATGTGACACTGTTCATGCTTGCCTTCTGCCAATTAAGACGAGTTGAATGTCACTAATTTTGTTTTCCTTGAAAGAGTAAAAAAGTGGTTTAAATTCTAATTCAGAAAACCAATCTCCTTACTGAAATGAAGGGTTAAAGTTTTCTTCATTCTGTCAGGTGATTGTTTCATCCTATAATCAATAACCTTACTTTAACTTGCTTCCTTAATTAGTCCTTTCCTATATAAAAGCAATAGTCAGTTTGTTTAGAGTCCACTTCCTGCTTTCACTCTTCTCTATGCGAGTGGCCTAACAAGTTAGTTTTTTGTGAATCATGTTCACAGTGTTCTAGAAACAGTGTGAATGTAAGTGAGCCAGATCTTAGGACTGTGACCCTTGATAGCTCATGGGAGGACAGAGGTCTGACCTAGCACTGAGACCACCAACTGGGATGCAGCTTTTCTGTGTGAGCATCAAGACCCTTCTTCTCTCAGTTCTGCTTCCCTGGCCAGGTGCAGGTAAGTAGGACAGAGGAACAGATGTGTTTTTCTTTACCTTGGAACTAAGCTTAGAAGTCATTTTTTTTTTCCATAGAACACTCTCAGGGCTTCAGCTCTTTTCCCATTATCTGGACCTGAAGACCTGAGAATTGTTCTTATTTCAGTCTCTCTTTTCTCTCTCTCTCTCTCTCTCTCTCTCTCTCTCTCTCTCTCTCTCTCCCTCTGCCTTACTGTGTACCTTTCTTTTTCTGTACCTTTTGGGATAAAATCATGTAATTTTGTCAAAGCGACTTGTAAACTGTAAATAAGAGGAATATTTCAAAATGCTCTGTTTTTAATGTTCTACCTAGTTTATGTGACACATTTTCTAAGCTTAGCCTAAAAGAGAAAAGTCAATTTTCAGCCCTAAGGGATGTTCTCTACCACTGCTGCCAGAACCTAGAGCCAAAAGCTTTGGGATTCCATTGTCATGTTGCACCCTTTTTCTGCATGTCCGTGGCAGGGTTATTAAATACTTTGGCTGTAATAAATCCCCTTATGTTAATGTGAGTGCTCTTGAGCTAAGACTGAATATTATTTCCAATAAGTAAAGTTTACGTTTAAATAAGGTTGTGAGGAAATTGGTCCAATTAAGAAAACATGCAATTGCCAGACAGCAGGTTAATTGAAAGAAGTACACAATATACCATTTCCTAGCAAATGTAAATAGTGAAATATCAACAAATTTTGATAGAGCTAGTTAATGTTTATTTTAATGAAAGATTTTGTATTAAACAGTAAGGTAAATACACATACTTTTCAAAGAAATATAAAGGAAAATTTCAAGTTCTAAAATGTATCTGAATCCCCTACCTCAGAAACATAATCTAATAAAAATATAAGAAATCAATTAGTAAAGGGGCACCTGGGTGGCACAGTCTATTAAGTGTCTGCCCCGTGATTTCAGGTCGGGTCTTGATCTCATGGTTATTGAGATTGAGCCTTGTGACAGGCTCTGTACTGACAGCATGGATCCTGCTTGAAATTCTCTTTCTCCCTCTCTCTTCCCCCCTCTCATGCTCTCTCTCTCAAAATAAATAAATACACTTCAAAAATAAATCAATGATTACATTAGAAAATAAATTTGGTAAATAAATACATAAATACATAAATACATTTGAGATATAACTATAAAATATAACATATCTCTCAAGTTTTATTTTTAAATTTAGTTTTATTGAGGTAAAATTTGTATACAAAAATGCACATACTTAATATATACAATTTGTGAATTTGGAGATTTGCTGTTTTGTTTTGTTTCATTAGATGATCAATTAGGTGCAACTGCCAGAGGGAATACAAGAGAGGGTCAGGAAAACACAACTTGTTTCTCTCCAATGTCCTAGGGAAACAGTGATATTCCATGAAGGGGGTTACATGGAGAAAGACAAAGCAAGTGCCAGGAGGGGTGGTCAGCTAAGCAGTTTGAGAGTCTAGACAGTGGAAGGCTCATGGGCAAGTATCTTATTGGGGTGAGGTGGGATACATAAATAAAAGGCACAAATAAATTTCTTCATTTGAATGTCAAAAGAACTCATATTCTGTAACTTTTCCAACCTGCAAACTGATGGGGGTTGTATAGATGTCCCTATATGGACTTCAATTGGTCACTATCTGTCCTACAAGTAACTATTACAGAAGGTCATTGTTGTAGGGTCCTGAGTGGTCATCAGGGTCAGTTTGTTTCAAGTAAAAGGACCAGATGTTGACTGGGCAAAGGACACAGGAAATAGTTGCATGTGTCTCAACCAAAGGAAATAAATAATGTGAAAGGGACAATATATCAGGATTATTACTATAATAAAAATAAAAGGTGTGATAAGAATACCTTTTAGCATGGACCATAGTCCACCTCCCAACCATGATCTCAGCCAATCTTTAAGTGACAATGTAGGGTATTTAAGAGCACCAATTTGGTTATTTGTATCAGTATGTAATCCTGTTATAGTTTTGTTATAGTGTGTATTGTAGATGCAACATTCCACTTTAATAATGGCATAGGTTCCTCTTGTGCTGCTGTTATCTAAGTTATCTAATGCCATTCTGTTGTGTAGAATTTGTTTATTCATGTGAGTTACTTTAGTGTTTAACAATGTAAAGCTGTTTTGTGAGTTAAGGCATTAATTTTGTATTTATTAAGGAGCTCCGTGTGCTACATGACATCTCCTAAACCTGCTGAAATGAGAAAAATACATGTCAGATGGTCATACCAGTGAAACATGGATCTTATGTATGATTGTTTTAGATATGGAAAGTAAGATGGACTTGTGATACACTCAGTGCTACAACCATATATCCAGGCATAGCCTATAGTGCATCTTCTAGTTCAGCTGGGTGAAAGTCATGACCATTAATTTGCCCCACATAGCAATTGTATTCCATTAGAAGTTATCCATATGATGTCTCTGGTCCCCTTGTCCAGGAAGTAGCAAACCAATTGGTTGCCTGTAAAATAATGGTATGGTCACAGGCTTCCTGGGGGGAGACATTTCTTTGGTGAGTACTATAGTGTCATGAATCAAGTGTATGGTTTCTCTGTTCCCAGCATAAAAGACCCTATTGACTTAGTTGTGTTATTGTAGGAGTAAGCCACATATATCCATCCCATATTTGATATAATCCTTCCTGAGTGTATTGATAAGAAGGACTATGTAGATGGGGAAGGTGTGGTAATGAGCCTATCTATTCGTTGGCATATTCAGTTAAAATTTTGATAATTCAAAGGCAAGAGAAAGGCCCCCTATGTCCTGGAGTGTTTGTTTCATGTAATATTTAGCATAGATCAGTAAGAAATATTATATTTAGTGATATAAATATTCCTATGTGTGCTGGTATTGGGGTGACTTTGTGTTGGATTTGGTTAAAGGTGGCCACTGTATACGTGGCTAAGCCTTTATTTGCAATTTTACATTAAAAGAGGTGGGTCCTATAATAAATATGACTAAGGGATAAAAGTATTAAGAAGGCTTCTTTGCCTGATGTCTAGCCTTAACCATATCATACTTGCAAGGAATCACTGGTAAGTAGGAGATGAATTGTTCTGGGAGATAAGGGCATCCCCAAGTTCATTCTCCAATCAAATGATAAGGAATGTGGGGCCATCCATTATATTCACAAGTTCAAAACTAAACCCATAGAGTGGGATATGCTCTGACTTTTAAGGAGATATTTTATTATCCAAGTCACATGAATTGATCAATGTGACAACTGAGTTACAGTTGTTTTGGGAGTCCAAACCATTGTCCAGATGTTTAAATAAGCATGTGTCCATGGGGCTCCTTTTATTAGCTATAGAGTAACAAGCATGAAGATTGTCTATATGTGGGGTCTTATGACAGTCTCTCTGAAGTTTACCGCAAGTTGTCCATCTTAGGCAAATAACCAATTCTTAAAGACAATTAACCAAAATTAGAATCTAACATCAAAAAAGATATATTATTGAAACATATAATATTTCTCTACATTCACCTTTATTTCCAGAGCTGGTCAAACCAGGACGAATTTGTTTGTAAAATAAGTATAATTTTAACAGAATTGGCATATTTACATAACCTCACCAAGAATAGTGATTGATCTTATGGATCCTTTAAAATCTTCTTGCTGGAACTTCTTATAAAGAATCACTAGATTGAACTTTTATTAGCTTCTTGAGGCCAGAGACAAGCAAATATTTGTCATCAGGCTTGTCTGCAATAGCTGTAGATTTGGGTGTATTCCTCTTCTCAATGTCTCCAATATATCTGGGAAATATATTTCCTCCAACATCTGCAGAAATCCTACACCCGCCAGTAAGATACATTGTCAGCTGGTAAGGCTGCTGGGAACTCTGTAAGCAAGGTGTCAGGCCAACATTCTCAAGGGGTTTATTGCTTTCCAAAACTCAACCTTAATTCCTTAAAGCTATCTGGTCATGTCTGAGTCTATGCATGTTTCTTTCAAATATGACATTCCATTCAAAGCCTTGGTAATGTAACCAATGTTTCCAATGGTGCCCTGTTACAAGGAGAACAGGTTCTCATGGAAATCATGCAAATAATTATAAATACCATGGAAGAAAGAACACTTACTGAGAGTTTCTGAATTCTGGAGATTTCAGGTAGGGAGAAATTTTAAATGCTTCCATTGGTTCACAAAGTAATATTCTATCATCGTCCTCAATACATTTAGTTCTATGTATTTAATTTTGTTCATCTTAAGTGCAACTTTCCCATTAGTTAAATTCTTACCCAGGTTGATTTTATGTTTTTAAAGATACAAAAAAACTATTTTCCCAAAAATCCTTTTTATGAATCTCCTTGAAGATGAAATACATTTTGCAAGAGCATTAGAATAGTAAGTATAAATGACAATAATAATAATAATAATAATAAGTAAAAAAATAAAATTAAAAAAATCATCAGAAATGGTTAAAGATCTGATATGAGAGTTTATTATAATGCAATTGATAAGGAATTCTGATTATTTCTGTGACATACAACATTTCAATAATTCAAGTAATGACTCTCTATGAGGACATATTATAAATTTTGTTAATTTCATATATTTTCTAGATACTTATAGATTTACCTGTAAAATACAACCTAAACATTTCATTCTTGGTTTGACATTGTTGTCCAGGTAACTTCACATACCAAATAAGGAACATAATTATTAAAAATAATATTTCATTTATGATTTAAAACTTGTAAATCTTGTTAAAACACTCAGCTTGAAAACACATGCTTAAAACGTATTATAGGTTATTATAAGTGTAATATTTATATTTAACCAAGATGACAATAAGGGATTCCACAGGAATTTACATATTGTTTAGCAATACTTAGCTCCTTCAACATCGGGAAGTTTTAAGTTTCACTCTTTTTCATTTTTTCATTTTTTTTTTTCATTTTAATAGGCTCCACACCAAATGTGGCTTCTGAACTCACAACCTTGAGTTAAGAGTCCCATGTCCTATCTCCTGACCCAACCAGGCACTTTCTTAAGTAATCAAAGTCCTGATAAAGACAAAACATACAAGCTATGGTTTTCTGGGAAGATAAAGTAAAACACTGGTTTTCTGGTTGGTAAAAAGAGAAAAAAAAAACCAACTTTGATTACATTTTCCTATAAAGAGCAAAGAAAATAAAAAAATACTTTGTCTTTTTAACAAAGATTAAAATAGTTTCGAACTTAATGCCGTGTACTTTCAAATCCCATTCATTTCAAACTTACTACTAACCACATATAAAATTATTTTCCAAGGATTCCCCTTCACAAACCTTCCACAGCTTTCTTTTCATTCAGATTTTGTCCTAAGCCTATTCTCTTCAAACAATATGTCTCATTTTAGGACAAAATTACTTCGTTTTTCCTTCAACAATATGCATTCACATTCCTTATACCTTTCGTATTAAAAACAAATATTTTCTTGTATACAGAGTTGCTTCCCTTATTTCCATCAGTTTTAATTATAGTTAGCATAATTTTAACTCTTAGAAACTTTATTCTCCAGTGAAAATTAAGTAGTGAAAAAATGTGAACTGCTTCCTACACCAGAATTCTTGAGATATGAATACAGTGTATATGAATACATTGCATAATTCTAAAACCATGTTTTTCTGCCGTACAGTCTTTCAATAAAGCAAACACATGTTTACCAACAGACCCAAGTATCTTCAGCTTCTCTTCAATAAGAAACCAAAGGCATGAAACTATGTTCAGCCATCAATGCTTCAATACTTTACTGTTTTGACAAAACTTAGATATCCAATGTATCCATTCCAATTTATCATTTACCTTAGCAAGACTTCCAAGTTTGAGGTGACCAAAGATTTTGAAACCTATGAAAACGTTTATATATAAACCTCTTAATTTATTTAGCCTACTTGTTTTTTCTATTTTTTATTTTTATTTTCTACTTTTTTAATATGAAATTTATTGTCAAATTGGTTTCCATACAACACCCAGTGCTCATCCCAAAATGTGCACTCCTCAATACCCATCACCCACTTGTTTTTTTAAAACTACCCATGAAAAGTTTGAAGGAAATGAAAGTGGTATCATTTTAGGTCATCTTTTTGCTGACAAATGACATCAGAGATAACATGGGCTTATTTCACCTTTAGTAAACCTTGGTAGAAGAAACGTTTTATATTTAATGCTGATAACTCTAAAGACAAGTCTTCCTTAATTAAACTAACAAACTTAAATTAGCTTAAATACTGAATGTGTTGCACTTCGGTTGACTTAAGAGACAATCCACTTATTCCCACTGTCCATGTTGACCTGGGGCACTTGTAGGGAAAGAAATTGGGCAGTTTAAGTCCAAGAGAACCCTTGGGCCCTTTCGTATTGATTAGGGAAGGGTCCAGTTTGAACCTCATAAGAAGGTGTTGCAACAGCTGGAGGTACTCTTTGCTCCTAGATACCAAGAATAGAAGGAGCAGGAGCCACTGGCACTGGAGGCATGAAGACTGGTGCAGAGCCAGTTATGCTTGTTGCACCCATGGTGGTGCAGAAACAGGGGAGGGGTAGGTAGAGGCAGAAGAGGTGAGGTACTGCCAGGAAGTCTGGATGGAGAAAAAAAGCCCAGAGTGAACACAAACAAGACTCCCAGTTCTAAAGCTCATCAGTTTGGACAGAGGAACAGATGCACATTTCTTTACTCCAACAAAAAGCAAAAATAGGCAGTCCATGTGGAGCTGGAGAAGTCAGGGAACTGTCTGAAACAAAAGAAGTTTTGGCCATTGCTTGGGAATATTTCTTACAGTCCCTGTGCAGAGGTAGCTGAACCAGATAATTGGCTCCAATTAGGATATCCATTAACCTTGTTAATATATGAGGGAGAAAAATTCACATAGAACAATACTCAGGCAGTATTCCTCCAGGACTCTCAAAATCTATACCAGAACCAACACACAAAGAAGAAACAAGGGGTGGCTGTGTGGCTCAGTTGGTTAAGTGTCCAACTTGGGCTTAGGTCATTATCTCAGGGTTTGTGGGTTCGAGCCCCACGTCAGGCTATGTGCTGACAGCTCTGAGCCTGGAGCCTGCTTCGATTTCTATATCTCCCTCTCTCTGCCCCTCCGTTGTGCACTCTCTCTCTCTCTCTCTCTCAAAAATAAATAAGCATTAAAAAAAAAAAAAAAGAAAAAGAGGAAGCAAACAAACAGGGGACCAGTGACTCAGAAAAGATACAGGAGGCATGCATATTATCTTGGCAGTCAAGTGTTTATAACAGAGATAAGGGGAGCTCATAAGCTTAAAACTACACTAAAATTGTTGTGGGCCCCTGCATTAATCTACTCTCTCACCATCAGTGCAGAAATATGCCAGTTGCTTCTCAACCTCCCAATTTTTATGTTTGTGGGTTTTGTTTTTAGTTTTGGGGGGATAGAAAAAAACTTGTGCATGAAAAGTTATATCACATTTCCCTAATTACCAGTGTGATCGTCCTCTTTTATGTTGGGGTGTCCTTTTCTATGTTGTGTCTCTATGCCTTCTGATAGTTTGTCTATTAGCCTGCTTGCATTTTTCTTTGTTTATAGACATTTTAAAACCTGAATACTTGAATAATACCCCTATGCTAGTTACATGTGCTGTAAGTCTCATCAACCAAATGAGTTCTTGACCCTTCCTTTACTTATTTTGAGAAAGAGATGGGTTGAGAGGCCAAGAGAGCAGGAGAAAGAGAGTCAGTGTTGACAGCATGGATCCTGACACAGGGTTGTATCTCATGAACCTTGAACATACCAAAATTTCATAGCAAGCTAATCATTGCCCCTAAACTGAAAACTTTCATCATCCATTTTAGAAAAGTTTCTTCAAGATGAGACTCATCCACAAATGAGAAAATTCCACATAACTACTGTTTCTGATAACTTCTATTTTTGCCTTCCTTTCCCATATGGATTGTCTGCGGCATTCCTCTTGTCCCAGAATATTTGGAGTAGGGTTTGAGGCTAATAAAAAATGTCAGACTAAATTCTGAGTTTATTCCAGCATCAAGTTCTGACCTACCATTATTTTTTATTTCAGTAGCTATTGCAAAAACAAATTGATTACATATTTTGATTTTTTCCTAATTGATTTCCACATCTTTAAGTGCCCAGTGAACCAATTCCCAGAAGTAGGATCCATCATTTCTTAATTCCTTTTATGCCTTTTATCCTTTATATTTTCAAACCACAGGTTTCTAATCAATTTTCCAATGCCAATGGGTTGTCTAATAATTTAATAAAATTCTGACACTATTTACTCCAAACTATGTTGATCCCTGAAGTTAAGACTTAGTCCCACAAGACTATCCCCACTTCAGACACCAGCCACCAATGAGACCTTGAGGCTATTCACATTCTGCGAGGAAGACTAAAAGTTCAGGGGTTCCCCAAACTCCCCTCATTTGTGGTAATTGTTGAGAATGACTCAAAAAACTCAGGAAGGGAATATATGTACGCTCACAGTTTTATTACAAAGGTTATAACTCAGGAATAATTAAATGGAAAAGATAAGTGGAGCATAGAGTAGAGTAGGGATATAGAGCTTTCACGTCTCTCTAAGCAGGTCATTTTCCTATCACTTCAGTATGTGCACCGACATGAGGTTCTCTTACCTTCATTGTTTTATAATGTTTGTGGAAGTTTCAAAATATAGGCATGAGTGATTATATCATTGGCAACTGATAATTGGACAACTCTATCCCACTCATCTCCATGGGGTAAGGTACATAGTTTTAATCCTCCAATAACATTTTTTGTTCTTTTAGGGACAAATCCCTACCCTGTAGCTATCTAGGGGCCCCACCTTGAGTGACCTCAATAGCAAAAACTCAGGTATAGTAAAAAGGGCTTGTATAAATATCAAGATATTTGTATCACTCAGAAAATCCTAAAGTTTTAGGAGTCTGTTGTATTTCTATACTCAAATAATAAAGCAGAAGAAAGAGAAATTAAGAAATCAATCCCACTTACAATTGCATCAAAACCCATACATACTGAAGGATAAACCTAACTAAAGATGTAAACAAACAAACAAAAACCTTTATTCTGAAAACTATATTTCAGTGATAAAAGTAATTGAAGATGACACAAAAATAGAACAACAGTCCATGTTTATGGATTGGAAGAACAAATATTGTTATTTAATCTTTGCCAGGTATATTTCCAAGCAGATTTCATTAAACCATCTCCTGAATTGTTAGGAAGGTAGGAAGATTAGGTCCTCTCAATAGATGCAGAGAAAGCATTTGACAAAATACAGCATCCTTTCTTGATAAAAACCCTCAAGAAAATAGGGATAGAAGGGAGCAAACCTCGAGATCATAAAAGCCATCTATGAATGACCCAATGCTAATATCACCTTCAGTGGGGAAACACTGAGAGCTTTCCCCCTAAGGTCAGGAACAAGACAAGGATGTCCACTCTTTCCACGGTTATTCAACATAGTATTGGAAAGCTTAGCCTCTGCAATCAGACAACACAAAGAAATATAAGGCATGAAAATCTGCCAGGAGGAGGTCAAACGTTTACTCTTCACAGATGACATGATAGTCTATATGGTACACCCAAAAGAGTCCACTAAAAAATTGCCAGAACTGATTCATGAATTCAGCAAAGGTGCAGGATATAAAATCAATGCACAGAAATCAATTGCATTCCTATACACCAACAATGAAACAAGAGAAAGAGAAAGCAAGGAATTGATCCCATTTGCAATTACATACACACACACACAAACCCATAAAATACCTAGGAATAAATCTAACCAAAGAGGTGAAAAATCTATGTACTGAAAACTATACAAACCTTATGAAAGAAATTGAAGAAGACACAACAAATGGAAAAAGATTCCATGCTCCTGGATAGGAAAAACAAATATTGTTAAAATGTTAATAGCACCAAAAGGAATCTACATATTCAATACAATACCTATCAACATAACAAAAGTATTCTTCACAGAGCTAGAACAAGCAATCCTCAAATTTGTATGGAACCACAAAAGACCCCATATAGCCAAAGAAATCTTGAAAAAGAAAACCAAAGCTGGAGGCATCACAATCCCAGACTGCAAGCTATACTACAAAGCTGTAATCATCAAGACAGTATGGTACTGGCACAAGAACAGACACTCAGATCAATGGAACAGAATAGAGAACCCCCAAATGGACCCACAAATGTATGGCCAACAAATCTTTGACAAAGCAGGCAAGACTATCCAATGGAATAAAGACAGTCTTTTCAGCAGGTGGTGCCATCAAAATCCTCGAGGAGAAAGCAGGCAAAAACCTCTTTGATCTTGGCCACAGCAACTTCTTACTCAACACGTCTCTGGAGACAAGGGAAACCAAAAGAAAAATGAACTATTGGAACATCATCAAAGTAAAAAGCTTCTGCAGAGCAAAGAAAACAATCAGTAAAACTAAAAGGCAGCTGATGGAATGGGAGAAGATATTTGCACACGAAATATCAGATAAAGAGTTAGTATCCAAAATTTATAAAGAACTTATCAAACTCAACACCCAAAAAACAAATAACCCTATGAAAAAGTGGGCAAAAGACATGAAGAGACACTTCTCCAAAGAAGACATCCAGATGGCCAACTGATGCATGAAAAAATGCTCCACATCACTCATCATCAGGGAAATACAAATCAAAACCACAGGGAGATACCATCTCACACCTGTCAGAATGGCTAATATTAACAACTCAGGCAACAACAGATGTTGGTGAGGATGTGGAGAAAGAGGATCTCTTTTGCACTTTTGGTGGAAATGCAAGCTGGTGCAGCCACTCAGGAAAACAATATGTAGGCTCCTCAAAAAAATTAAATGTAGACTACGTTACAACCCAGCGATTTCACTACTAGGTATTTATCCAAGGGATACAGATATGCTGCTTCAAAAGGTCACATGCACCCCAATATTTATAGCAGCACTATCAACAATAGCCAAAGTATGGAAAGAGCCCAAATGTCCATCAATGGATGAATGGATAAAGAAGATATGGTGTGTGTGTGTGTGTGTGTGTGTGTGTGTGTGTGTGTATACATAATATGATATATGTATACACACACACACAATGGAGTATTACTCAGAAATCAAAAAGAATGAAATCTTGCCATTTGTAATTACTTGAATGGAACTAGAGAGTATTATGCTAAGTGAAATTAGTCAGAGAATGATAAATTTCATATGACTTCACTCATATGAGGGCTTTAAGATACAAAACAGAAGAACATAAAGGGAGGGAAGCATAAATAGCAAATAGCATAAAAACAGGGAGGGGGGACAAAACATAGGAGACTCTTAATTATAGAGAACAGAGGATTGCTGAAGGGGTTGTGGGAAGAAGATAGGCTAAATTGGTCACGGCATTAAGGAATCTACTCCTGAAATCTCTGTTGCACTCTATGTTAACTAACTTGGATGTAAATTAAAAATAAAAAGTAGAATAAAATAAAATAAAATAAAATAAAATAAAATAAAATAAAACAAAACAAAACAAAACAAAACAAGAAAAAAAATATGGTAGAGGACTAACTGTTGGAACTCTAACATCTAGTGATGGGACAGTATGGTTGGTTGAAGAAAATTTCCATATTGTGGTTTTTAAAATTCTTAGTTTAGCAACCAATTACCTTATTGGTCTTAATAAGTGGTTTTGCAAAGTTCTTTGAGCATATAGGCTTATTTTTACATTGTTAGGTGCTCTATGGATTTGGAAAATAATGAATAATACATCCGCTGAAGGCTTTGTAGAACAAAAACATATTTTAGAAAATGTTTATTTATTTATTTTGAGAGAGAGGGAGAGACAGTGTGAGAGGGGCAGGGGCAAAAGAGAGTGAGGCAGAGAATCCCAAGCAGGCTCCATACTGTCAATACAGAGCCTGACATGACTTGTGCTAAAACTAAGAGTTGGATGCTTGACCAACTGAGCCAACTAGGCACCCTGAGAACACAAAGCTTTTGATTAAAGAGGTGGTCATACAGGATAATATGCTTGTAGCTACCTGTATTAACACAGGATATTATATCTTCTAGTTCTTTTTCTGAAGTAATCACACTGAATAATCACATTGAGTCCAACTGAATATTTCTTCTTTTGATAATTATTAACTATTTTAGTCTATTTTTATTTATGCAAACATTTTTAATTTTTTTAATGTTTTTATTTATTTTTTTAGATAGAGAGCGAGAGAGCCAGAACATGAGCAGGGGAGTGGCAGAGAGGGAGACACAGAAGCCAAAGTAGGCTCTAAACTCTGAGCTGTCAGCACAGAGATGATGCAGGACTCGAACTCACAGACTGAGAGATAATGACCTGAGCAGAAGCTGAACGCTTAACCGACTGAGCCACCAAGTTGCCCCATATGCAAACATTTTTAAATTAACTTATGGTTTAAAGTCTTAAGCTTCCTCAAGTAATTTCCTTAGCCCCATTATCATTAAATGACACAAATTTTTACACTGACTGAATGACAATTCATCCATTTGTGTGTGTCACAGTGGTTAATTAGGAAATAACAGTTGGATAAATCGATATATGTATGTTACCACCTCATCTTCGACATGAAAGATTACCAGATAGTTCCATCCCCTCAGCAGAAATTCATTTGCTTATAACTGTGAAGAGATTATAAGCAAGAAGTGCAGAATGTCAGAGTACAGTTAGTTGTCTTTACTGCCATATTATCACACGATAGCTGCTGAATCCTCCACCAACAGTGAAAGAAAGACAACCCACTCAGCACATGGGACAGTGCATTGAAAGTGTACCATTCTTGACCTCCCTTTCTTAAAGATTCTGCTGAGATGGTGCTTGCCCTTATTATTATGTAATAAACTCAGCTTTTATCCATCTATCAATTATTTCAGGGATCCTTCTGAGCACTTATAGATTGTCACCTGACTAAAATCACATGCAATTCCATAATATCTGAGTCAGAAATTCCAGCTCCAAATGGTACATGTGCCAAGTGCCCAAGCCTATGTGGATAGTCTAACAATCTCTTGTCATTTCCAATATAAATTGGTAAAAACATGTACCACTGAACTCTGAGCCTTCTGTACCATTTAATTAGTAGTCTCCTGACTATCTGAAGTGCTACAATGCCCATGATTTACGTTATGTTTCATGCAGATTTACATGCTAATTATATACCAAAAAAATGTGTCCATAGTTTGTTTGACAACTTGTGCTCCATACCTACCCTACTTAGTTCTTCTCAGATTTACCTTGCCTAGTCAGTTTTCACTTCCTGTTCTTGCTTTCAACTATCAAGCTGCCCAGTCATCCATTGTTTATGCAGCACTAACAGTATGGGTTGACTATGTGGAGAAACTCATATAGGAAACTGAGTAAGGCTTAGACAAAAATGAGAATAACTTATTAACAGATTTATAGTTAATAGAGTCTTGGCTACGGAAATATGAAAGTGTACTTAAGGAAATACAAAGAAATATTTCCTGACTCTGGAGTGATCAGGTGCCCACCAAACCAAAGATGTGACTATTCCTGGGTTCAGCTCCCATGACAATTTCTGACATACACAGCTCATGCTGTTCTTTCTGGTGCATCTCATCCTTTTCAAGAAGACTTTCCCCTTTCATCTATCAGATCCCTCTGTTAGCTTTCCCAATGTGTGGCATCAGAATCTTTTCTGATGTAATACATACAGCCATAAAAGGAATATGCTGTAGAGTTCTGAAAAGAGACAAGGGAATCCTTGAATGCTAGTTTCTTACCATTTATCAGCTTTTTTCATAGTCTTGATTATAATGTGACACACTAAATACATAACAATTAATTTGAATGGATGAATGTTGAAAGAGAAGACATTCTTTTGTTATATGCTTGATGCCCAATTTGTTTTCTGATGAATCATATGAATTACTACATAGTGTCTGCAAAGAAAGAGACTGCATTAGAATTAATTATTCATTGAGCAAAAAAATGCAAGTCCTGCAAAAATGGAATTAAATTTTTCTTTTACTTTGATCAGATAAATGTTTTTGTTACTATCTTTGTATTTCTGACTGTACAAAAGTAGATGCATTATTTCTATAAATAAGATCTTGAACTACAAATAAGAAGTAAAAAAAAATTCAATTAGTCCAAATGGGAATAATGTATGATGAATAATAATCTTAATTCTCTTGATGAATTTGAGACATTTTATGTATATATTTTACTTGCATTCAAAAATAGTAGAGGAAAGTTTGATTACTCTTGGAGGAATAATTAAAAAATAAATTTGCCTGCCAACACAGAACATTTTATCCACAAACATAGAAAAGAACTAACAAGAAAGTAATTCAGTGACAAAGGATGATCTTGAACTCACTTCCTCCTATAGATACAACACATCTACAACTACATATGGAATAACTCCTTCTAAAGGAGACCTAGAAACTGGTTGACAAAGCCGTCACATGGGATACCACTGAGCTAGGTAGAAGAAGGAAAGATACAGTCTTGAAAAAAGAGAGAGACTGAGAGAGAGAGAGAAAGAGACAGAGACATAGACAGAGAAAAGGAAAAGTAAAACACCCCAGGCATGACATTCCATAGTCAGGACGTATCTCAAATGTAAGAAACTTCCAAGAGAAGCAAGAATTTTGAGCTCCACATTAGGCATCCTAACCCTTAAATTCTGCACAGGACAGATAAGCCCCCCAAGCACCTGTATTTGAAAACCAATAGGGACTAAATCCAGGAAAATGATAAAACTATAGGGAAAGGAAAACCTTCTTTTAAAGGGTTTTCACATAGGCTCATCTGACATGGAAACCAGAACAAAAATTCCATATCAGAAAGTGTATACACCATATATGTGGAGAGCCAGTTTCTCATCTTGTAGTGCCTACCAAAAAGGCAGAAGACTGTCATTAGGAACTCAGACATTGGAAGCAGCCATTTTTGCTTTCTCCTCCAGCCCTAGTGCTCCCAGGCCTGCCAGGCAGCATTTGGGAATTCTCTCTCCAGTCTGCTAATGCCAGAGGGCACACCCTGCCAAGAGCTGTGACAAGTAATCTAACTGAAAAGAGTTCAAAATAAAGGTTGTAAAGATGCTTAACAAACTCAGGAGATGAAGGGATGAATACAGTAAGAACTTTAACAAATATATAGAAAATATAAGAAAACACTAATCAGAACCAAATAATAAAATAGCAAAAATGAAAAAAAAGAAATACACAGAGTTTATAAACAGCAGATTACATGGTATAGAAGAATGCTTCAGCATTCTGGAGGACAGGGGAGTGGAATTCACCAAAACTGAGAAATAAAAAGAAATAAACAATAAAGATAGCTTAAGAGACCTCAGGGATGACATCAAACATGCTAATACTCACATTCTATATGTTCCAAAAGGAGACAAAAGAAAGAAAAAGGGGCAGAAAAGTTACTGGAAGAAATAATAGCTGAAAACTTCTATAACCTGGGGAAAGAAAAAAGGACATTGAAGCCCAGGTTACACACAAAATTCCAAAAATGATAAAGAGGCAAAGAGATATGCATCAAAACACATTATAATTAAAATGTCAAAAATGAAACATAAAGACAGAATACTAAAAGCAGTAAGAGAATAGTGATTAGTTACATGTAAAGGAATCACTATTACACTATCAGTTACCTTTTTAGTAGACTTTGTAGACCAGAAAAGAGTGTCATGATATATGAAAATGCTAAAAGGAAAAAAGAAAAATAATACAACCAAGTATACTCTATCTAGCAAAATTATCATTAAGAATTTGAGAGATAGTATTCCAGATAAACGAGCTTCATAAGAATTATTCAAAAGAAATCTTTAAACAAATAAATAAAGATAATAACTAGAAAGGAGACATTGCAGGAAACAAAATTTTTTGTGGGAAAAGCAATGAGGTAAAAAAGCAGTGACTTCCACTTAACGAATTTGGATGCCTTTTATTTCTTGTTTCATTTTGTTGTCTGATTGTTGAGGTTAGGACTTCCAACACTATGTTGAAGAAATGTAGTGAGAGTGGACATCCCTATTGGGTTCTGGATCTTAGGGGAAAACCCTCAGTTTTTCCCCATTGAAGATTATATTACCAGTGGCCAATTCATATATAGTTTTTAGTATTTTAAGGAATGTTCTTTCTATCCAGATTTTCTTGAGGTTTTTTTTTTTCTTTCACGAAACGATGCTGTATTTTGTCAAATGCTTTCTCTGAATCTATTGACAGGATGTATCAAGTTGACTGATTTGCAGATAGTGAACCAACCCTGCAGCCCAGAAATGAGTCCTGAATAATACTTTCAATATACGGTTGAATTTGATTTGCTAGTATATATTTGAGAATTTTTGCAAATGTTGTGTGCACTCTGTTGTTGCATTTCTGGCTGCTCTATCCCACTGGTCAGTCATCTGCAGAGCACCTCCTTGCTTGTAGTGGTAGAGTGTTTGGGCCTGTAACCAGGTGTGCTGTGATTTGTTTGTTGAAGTAGCCTTGGAGAAAAGGAAAATGGGTGCAAAACCTGATTCTAAAAAGAAAAAAAATATATATATATAAATAAAAGGGGAGAAAAGAATACCAGAGAATTAAAACAAGCAAACAAACAAAACAAAACAAAAAAACAACAACTATAAGGCCAAATCCGAAAAAGAGAGTGGAAAATGAAGAAGAAAGAGAAAAGGTGGAAAAATAAGAGAATAAAAACTGCCAAATCAAATAAATATGCATATGCATATATGCCATATATATATATATATGCCTAAATCATACATGCCTAAATCATATGCCTATATAAAAATATATATATATATATATATATATATATATATATATATAAATCAAAAAGAATCACAAAGAAAAGAACAGAAAAGAAATAGAAAGAAAAAGAAAAAGAAAAAAACAACAACAAAAACAGTTATCAGTTGGTGACTGGAACAGGTGGCTGTGCTCTTCTGGAAGAGGTCCTCTGGTTGGATTAGTGTCAGTGTTGCTCCAGAAGATAGGCAGTTGCCAGGCACAGAAGGGTACGGTTTGGTGTAGGTAGTCCCTCCTACAAGGGATGAAGGGAAGTGGGGCATGCTGTGCTACTCTACGAAGTCCCAAGGTGTTGGTGATGGGGAGAAAATTGGCAATAACCCAATCTCTCCTCCCCAGACCAGGTGTCTCAAACCATGCTTTTTAGGCAGCCCTCACAGTGTAGTGAGGGAGGTCAGTTTGCCCTGCTCCACAGTTCTCCCATGCCTTTTAGGTGCTTGGCTGGGATTCAGAACCCACAATCTTATGGGAACTGGCACTGCATGGACCCTGTTTTGCGGTAGAGCTACTCTGCCCTGCTGATGAAAGGCCTTTGCCTGGCATCCGGCAGGGTCTTTTGTCCTTGGGGAGGCAATAAACCCTCTTCTTGCAGTGCTCAAGGAGGGGGACTGTGATTGTCCATTGGGTCTTTGAGATCTGTGCTAGTGTTCTGGTGCCAGCTCCCTCCTCCCCAGAGTGCACACCAGGACTCCCAGCTTAAGTCTGGAGAAAATCATGCACTTTTGAAACCTCTGAGTTTCAGCTCCTAAGACTGTTTGCAAAATAGAAACTGACACTCTCCTTATTTCTTATTCCCTAGTCTGTAGTCCAGAGAGGTTTTCCTCATGTGCTAACTTGATGTTGACTTTTTCCAGTTATCTCTTTCTCTCCCTTTTGTCTCTACACAGAAAGGTTCCCCTCCCTTCCTTTGCTGTGTTCTTTTATCTCCTCCAAATCACATATACACACCTCAATCCTGCCAAGCTGTCTTCCTCCAACTGTTGATATCCTTTTGCCATTACAAAGATTGATTCCCTGGGTGTTCCAAGTGACATGATCTCAATACAGTTGTGTTTGAGGGTCAAGGAAAATCCCAGCACTCCTACTTCTCAGCCATCTTAATGCCCTCAAATTTATTTTTTAATGATGTAATTTTCTAGAAAATTTATGTTGTACACAGGATGTCATACTTATGTTTTAAAATGGGAGATATTATAAATATTGTTCTATTTTTTTCTAAACATAATTTTAATAGCTTCATATTGTATTTCATTATTAGTTATATTATGCAGTACATAGTTTATTTTTATTTTTTAATTTTTTTTATTAAAAATTTTTTAACGTTTATTTATTTTTGAGACAGAGAGAGACAGAGCATGAACGGGGGAGGGGCAGAGAGAGAGGGAGACACAGAATCAGAAGCAGGCTCCAGGCTCTGAGCCATCAGCCCAGAGCCCGACGCGGGGCTCGAACTCACGGACCGTGAGATCGTGACCTGAGCCGAAGTCGGACGCTTAACAGACTGAGCCACCCAGGTGCCCCTATTTTTTAATTTTTTAACCTTTGTTTATTTTTGAGAGACAGAGAGAGAGAGTGATCAGGGGAGGGGCAGAGAGAGAGGGAGACATAGAATCTGAAGCAGGCTCCAGGCTCTGAGCTCTCAACACAGAGCCTGACGTGGGGTTCAAACTCATGGAGCATGAGATCATGACCTGAGCTAAAGTCGGATGTTAAACCAACTGAGCCACCCAGGTACCCCATATATAGTACATAATTTAAAGCAAGGAAACATTTGGATGTTACTATTAGCATTCTTAAATAATTCCTTTGTAATTAAGTATTTAGTGACAATTTATCATTCACTCGCTCAGTTCATTAATCACAGACTCAGTTAGTAGTTATTGACCAACTCAATATTCTCATCTGTAAAATTAGAATAATATTCTCTAACACATGTAATTTTTATGACATAAACAATGCGATTTATATAATTTGAATTTCAATCCTAGGCAAAGGGAAAACACAATTAAATTGTTGTTAAGATCATATGATTGTTCTACATTGTCATCATGTCCTGTATTATCCCTTATGCTGACAGTGTATTTGGGCATCTTTATTTTAAATCTGTTCATTAATTAACTACAGCTTGCTATGTTAATTAAACTGATGTAACTTTTTACTGATTAGAAGACCACTACCATGCTATCACTGTCTAAGTGATGATTCTCTTGTTTTAAAAATTACTTCCAGGGCAATTTCATGTGATAGGACCAAGAACACCAGTCATTGCTGTGGTTGGGGAGGAGGCTGTGTTGTCCTGTCACCTCAGCCCATCAATGGATGCTCAAGACATGGAGGTGACATGGTACCGAAATGATCTTTCAGGCCTGGTACATCAATATAGGACTTCCCAGGATCATTTGGAGCACCAGATACCAGAGTACCAAGGGAGGACAGAGTTCCTGAAGGACAATATTACCAAAGGGCACGTTGCCCTAAGGATCTACCCCATCCGACCTTCAGATGGAGGGGAGTATGGGTGTTTCTTTGAAAGCTCCACATTCTACACTGAAGTACAATTTGAAATGTTGGTCACAGGTAAGTCACTGCAATGAAAACTCCTACACAAATCGTATTATTTTTTTCATCAGCAGTCTAAAGTATTGGTGTATATGGATAGAGGTAGCTAAATCTATACAAACACTATGATTGAATGTCAAGAAAGTTAAATATGTAAAACAAATCTAATCAGTGTGCCCCATCGTTCTTGGGTAGTAGTGAAAATCCATTTTTATCTTTGTCGACATAATTACTTTTAAGAAAAGAAAGAGTAGGGATTATTGTATGTTCTATCTCAGAAGAACCCCAGAAATGTAACTTTGTCTTCTAAGTCTCAGAAGGAAGTAAAAAGAAGCAGAAAATATCTGACCAGTCTGCCATCCAGTCTAGGTTTCTGCACTTCACTGCTGCCCACTCTGGGAAAAGCCCAGTGAAATGTGGTCTTGCCTATTCTTAATATACATCATTGTTTATTCAGATCCTGCATAATTTATCCCCTTATATCTCACTCCTGTTCTGTTATTATACACACACACACACACACACACACACACACACACACACACACAATTGTACTGCAAGAGTGAAAGTGTAAGGAAGGACTGTAATTCAACAATACGCTGAGACTGAAACAACATTTTTTCTATAAACAATTTAGGACCTTGCACTGAGCTCAGATGAAGAGTTTTTGCATCATCTCTCTTACAATGGACTTAAGAGAAATGATATTGACCTTCCTCTAAAAGGAAGGAAATTTGCTTTCCTCCAGAACTCCCTGACCTGTGTGCAAATGCTCCTGCCTGCTATTTAGTAACAATTCTTCATATGCATAAGTAACCCTGATTCCGTATTTTTACAATAAAGGGTGTGCTCTTATATAATTCTTCAGATATTAAAGGGGGTAAATTGCAAAGACACTTGCCTGCAAGCTTTAAATACCTGTCTGAGTCAACATTTTTGTAACCAGACACTTTGATCCACACATCCTCTGGTAATGTTTCTGCTGAGTCACGGTAAGAATAGTAACCTCCTTCTGATATTCCTTCCTGAGTTTACAGTATATCTGCTTTTTATGTAAGTATACTGGGGATCCTTGCTGCAAGGGTCTATTGTTGCAAACGAGTGTAACTCCACTGGAAGCATTTAATCAGAACCTAAGAGGCATGAGACCAATTATATTCATCCATTCATTAATTTTTGCCTTTTGAGCAGGGATCTTTCATTCTATTGTAACTTGTGAAGTATTCCAGTTATTAGACAACCACTTCTAGAATCCTACAAACATTTCCTAAAACTTGAATAAACCTTTATCAAGGGCTTTGAATCTGGGAGTCGCTTGCTACTTTGCTACTTCAATAAAAGTATGTCATAACTCAGGATCATCTCAATTTTCTTTATCTCTGACTTACTTGTTCTTTGTGCAGAGTAATTCTACCACTAAATAGAAATCACCTTTCCACTATTCTTCCATTTTACCCCAGAGTCTTTAGAAGAATGCATTTCATATCTTGAAGCTCTTGACACAAAATTCTAACATCGTGCTTCTGCTTGAAATTTTTTTGAGCTTCAAAAATGGTAATTTGTTGACACAATTTTTAGAATCTTCATCACAAACTCCTGTGCCTCGTAGATGAGATTTTCTGATACAGATTTTCTGATATGATTTTTCCAAGTCATATATGCAAGATAACTTTTATTTCCTACCCAAGGATATATTTTTTAATTAAACTACTATAAACCCTGTGTCAAGCTCTTTAATTTGCATTGTGGACATATATTACAAGCAATACGCTTGAATTCTACACATCTTTTTATGAAGTCCAGAAGCCCTTAAGCCATCCAAAGAAATTTGTTTTCCCTTCTCTTTTTCCTGTGGGAGGTAGAAATATCTGGATTTTATATTCCAACCAAGTCCAATATTTGTAGATACAACCTTTCACATTTGAAATTAATGAAAAAAAGATGTACTTCTAAATTCTTAAGAAATCGTATCACCTTGTGGCCTATTATAATATAAACTTGTATATAAATATTGACATAATAAGTGATCACAAATATGTTTGAAGAATCTAGACTTTCCCCCCAAAATGTCTTTGTGCTCCCTAATTGTAGGTGAGCTGCTTTTTTTTGCAACATTTTGTTGATCATAATGGGACCCATCTCATCTTTGAACCTGCTATCCTAATTCATGATACATCAGAAAAATAAAGTGCTAGGTTGATTCAGTGATCTTACTGCCTCCAGATGAATTATCCATGACCTTCTGTACTTCTTTCTAAGATGGATCCTTTTACATTCAGTCCCGTAACTACTGCAATGTAGTGTCTAGTGCTGTGTAGCATTATAGTTTTCATTTGTGCCAGATTTTTATACCAAGCCCTTGATTTTCTCTAGCTGAATAACTCATATTTTCCTGTAATTTGCTTAGACACTGTGACTTATGGCATGAATTTCTTTAATCTGTCTCTCCTTCCTGGAGGAGTGACATTTTCCCCAGTGTCAGTAATCACTTTGTGATAAAAATGCAGTCTCTGCAGGCAAATCCATAGTACTGTACCCTCTTCTAGAGAAAAGATTCTTCTATACCTTGAGTCAAAACAACCAACTCATTCCCTTTGCTGTTTCAATATCCAGGAGGTTGTAGTGAACAAGAACCCCTACATTAAATTCTACTTACAATCAATAAGCATCACTGTCTTCTACTATCAAGCTAATTTTACACTTGTAGGGTACAGGTAAGCAAATCCATCAGTTAATAATTATTATCAAAACCACAAGTATAGGTTGCAAACTTAACCAAAATATTTTCTAAAAGATAAGAAATAAAATTGAAGGCCCTTATATTAGGTAGCATAATCATATGGTCTCATAATGGTGAAAACCATAGGTTTTCTCTCCCTGTCATGGTCATAAGACAATAAAAAAACCAGACTCTCGAAATAGGTAAAAAATGTTTTAAAGTCAGCTTGTGCTATGTCAGAAACTATGTAGGCCTCAACTATGCCAGTTAGAAACCCACGATGGTAGGAGAACAATGGTGACCTGGTTTCCTCTCCTGCTGACAATCTTTTCTCCACTTTGACTCCTCTGTCTTGACTTGATCATTCATAAGAGAACATTAATGGCTAAGACGACACTTGGAATACATGTTTCAAGCCTTTGAAATTATCCATACCCACCACCCTTAATTTCCACTCCTATTTTTAATTGATGCTGGACTCAGACGTTGTTCTACCCTTAACCCCCACATTTAATAAGGCAAACAGAATGATGTAATTCGAAGTACAACTTTACTCTTCTCTCTCCAGAAAATCAGAATCAAATTAAGCATTTATTGTGTTTCTAAAAAGACCTGCTAAATATAATCTTGTTTTTATAAACTACCCATCCTCAACCACATTTCCCTCCAACTCTTAGCAAGTAGTCTGAATACAAGAAATACAGTGGGATGATGGCCTTTCAATTGGAAGGATCCCAGCAAGGAAAAACATCTTTTCTTTGTACTCTTAGTTAATTAACTCTTTAAGATGAATAATATTTATTCAATACAACCCTGTAAGCACTTTATATGAAGGAATTTGTAGACCATTCATATGAGTTGAGACTCTCTTAATCCTGGTTTTACAAAACAAGTATGGAAGCACAGAGAGATTGAGTCGTTAGACATATTGGTTCAGTTGTGCCAGCTAGTACAAGTGTAACTCTTTGACTCTATAGCTTATCCTCACAACTATTCTTCTCTACTGATTTTCAAAGCCACTGTATTCTAAAAATTCCATGTATGAGTACTAGCACTGGATGGTACCATAGTGCCAGCTAAGTCATCACTGGTTTGAAACACTATATGCTAGTCACCTCATGGTACTTCTTCAGGATATGGCCATCCATGCAATATCATATGACATTATATAATTTTCCTTCATCAACTTCACAGAAGGACTGTCAAAAATCAACAAAAATTGGATGACCCAAAAACAATAGAAATTTATATTTTCACAATTCTGGAGGCCAGAGTCCACAATCAAAGCGTCATCAGGGTTATCGTCCCAGGGAATAATATAAGGAAAATACTTCCTTGCCTCTTCCAGTTTCTTGCGGTGCTAGGCATTTCTTGGATTTGATAGGATCTTTCCCATCTCTGCCTCCATCTTCACAGGGACCTTTTCCCTGTGTTTCTGTTTCCAAATTTCTTTCTGTTTACATAGGCCACAATCATTTTGGATTAGGACCCTCCTATTCCTGTATAATTTCATCTTTACTAATACATGTACAGAATGGTTTCCAAATAAACGCATAGATTTTGAAGTTTAGGGGTTTAACATATCTATCAGAAGACAAAATTAAACCCAAATCAAACCCAAACCCAAAATTAAATCCAAGTTGTATCCCAGGAAATTTGATTCTTTGTTTTGTTATAGACTGCATTGGTTATTGTACATAATACTGTACAATGCTACACTACTATACAATGAACTTCAACACATAGTAGATTAAACCAGTTTCTATTCTTCTGAGTTATAGGAAGAAAGGATCTAGAACCGGAAGAGTGAGTATAAACCGTGAAATTCACGTATTTCTCTTATATTGATGTTTTTTTCCATATCCAGAAAATTCACTTTTGACAATGACCCAAAGCCATTCTACTCCAGCCCTTGAGAGAGAGAAAGAATGAAGGAAAAAGTGTATCTCCTTCCTTTGAGGGAAATATTCTAGAAGGCACACACATCATTTCCCTTTTACAACACTTACACCAGCATATCAAGGCTACTCCTAAATGTAAGTGGGAGTTAGAACATGCAGTTGTAACACGAACTGGCATATGTATAATTAAAACACTATTCCCCAAATTGTTCTATCCAAAATGGTAGCTACTAGCTGCATGTGGTATTTGAATTTACATTTGCTTATATAAATTTAATTGATTAAAATAAGAAATCCATTTTCTAACAATATTTCAGGTTCTCTGTAGCCACCTATAGCTAGTTTGTTTGGACTACATTGATGTTGATAGCATTTCCAAACTTAAAGGAAGTTCTTATTAAAAATAGCTTCTTTAGGGGCGCCTGGGTGGCGCAGTCGGTTAAGCGTCCGACTTCGGCCAGGTCACGATCTCGCGGTCCGTGAGTTCGAGCCCCGCGTCAGGCTCTGGGCTGATGGCTCAGAGCCTGGAGCCTGCTTCCCATTCTGTGTCTCCCTCTCTCTCTCTGCCCCTCCCCCGTTCATGCTCTGTCTCTCTCTGTCCCAAAAATAAATAAAAAACGTTGAAAAAAAATTTAAAAAAAATAAATAAAAATAGCTTCTTTAGAATTAGAGATTAAAAGATATTTGTAAAATGACTACCAATTTGCTACAGAAAACCACAAACTGTTGTGTTCCTTTAAATTTAGAGGCTGCAAATGAAATCATAGAGTGTTTGTCTACTCAACTTTAAGAATCATCAGATAAAATACTAGGTAATGTTTCAAATGTGAGGGAAGAAAAGAAAAGAATACAGACATGTTTTGTATGTGGGTACTTTTAAAATGTTGATACAGCTGATTTTTTTTCACTAAAGTTCTTTGCAGTTATTTTTCTAACTCCTGTTTTATAAATAAGAAAACTGAGTTTCATAGAAGTTAATTAAAATGTAAACTGGCAAGAAAACTTTTGGAGATACATACTTTCTCTGTCTCTCTTTGGCTTTCCTAGTCTCAGGTATGGCTCCTCATATTCACATTGAGCCTGGCAATAACAGAGACATTAAGATGACCTGCATATCCACTGGGTGGTTTCCAGAGCCTGAGATACAATGGAAGGACCCTCAAGGATTGCACTTGGCACCAGCCTCTGAGACAAAAAGAATAGAAGAAAATGGTCTGTTTCATGTGGAATCATCTATCACAATGGATAGAAGTTCAAGAACAGAAGTATCTTGTGTTATAAGGAACCTAATACTCAGTGTGGAGAAGGTGGTGCTTGTCTCCATGGCAGGTCAGTTTCCTCCAAAGTTGATATATTGGGATATCACTGCTGATCAGGAAGGTCTTAATGGCAAAGACCTATGACTGACAGACCTAGAAGGATATTCTAGTTTATCCATTTCTAACTCTTAGTGTGGATAACTTGGAAAAAGTCACATTTTGTCTTGTTTTGTATTTCTTATTTCAATATAAATGTCATTGTGCTACTTCATGAAAATGAACACCTGAGTGCACAAAAGTATTCAAAAGGTAATAGTGTCTTTGTGGAATCTTTTGAAGTTGCTCCTAAGCTTCACCTAATCCTATTGCCTAGGGAAAGCCTGTTTTAACAATTTGGTGTTTTCTCCCATATTTCAAATTGGATTTGTATCCTGGCAGTGCCATTTAGCAGCATCATGATCTTGGGCAAGTATTGACCTTCTTGTGCTCAGTTCCCAAAAGTTAAATTGGGATAATTATGGTGTCTACCTCGTAAAATTAATATCACAGGTAGAGAGGAGCTCAGACATTCCAATAACTACTGAAAGTGTTTGTTCAAAGAAATAGTTTGCCTACATGATCTCCCCCAACTTCTTTGATATGCAAATGTCTTTATTTGAAGTATTGCAGCTTGTCAACAACAGTCTTCAGTTCTTGTCCTTTCTTATCTCTCCAGCTTCATCTTTCATCCCTCTATTTCTTTGTCTCCAAATATTTCTACCCCTCATTAATTCTTTAAACATATTATTGTAATACCTCATGTAGCCTGTTATTGACACATTTCTTCTAAATTCCTATAACAAAGAGTTTTCTATGGTCCCTCAAAATTTAATCTTAACTTCTCAGGAAGCTATCTTCAATCTATTCTGTGTTAAGTTCACTCTTTACTCACACATAATTTTGATTATATGTTTCACTATTTCCCAGAAATAATATAAACTCCTGATGACATTATATGTATTTTTAAATATCCCCATTACTAAAAAAAATACCAAGCCACAATATATATTTTTTCTATAGTAGATAAACATATGTATGACCTTTTATCAATAAGTAAAGTGTCACTTCTATTGTGCTTTAGATTGGAAAGTCACATTGGTTTATTTATTTATTTTATTTATTTTATTTATTTATATATGAAATTTATTGTCAAATTGGTTTCCATACAACACCCAGTGCTCATCCCAAAAGGTGCCCTCCTCAATACCCATCACCCACCCTCTCCTCCCTCCCACCCCCCATCAACCCTCAGTTTGCTCTCAGTTCTCAACAGTCTATTATGCTTTGGCTCTCTCCCACTCTAACCTCTTTTTTTTTTTTTTTTCTTCTTTTTTCCCTTCCCCTCCCCATGGGTTCCTGTTAAGTTTCTCAGGATCCACATAAGAGTGAAACCATATGGTATCTGTCTTTCTCTGTATGGCTTATTTCACTTAGCATCACACTCTCCAGTTCCATCCACGTTGCTACAAAAGGCCATATTTCATTTTTTCTCATTGCCACGTAGTATTCCATAGTGTATATAAACCACAATTTCTTTATCCATTCATCAGTTGATGGACATTTAGGCTCTTTCCATAATTTGGCTATTGTTGAGAGTGCTGCTATGAACATTGGGGTACAAGTGCCCCTATGCATCAGTACTCCTGTGTCCCTTGGATAAATTCCTAGCAGTGCTATTGCTGGGTCATAGGGTAGGTCTGTTTTTAATTTTCTGAGGAACCTCCACACTGCTTTCCAGAGCGGCTGCACCAATTTGCATTCCCACCAACAGTGCAAGAGGGTTCCCATTTCTCCACATCCTCTCCAGCATCTATAGTCTCCTGATTTGTTCATTTTGGCCACTCTGAGTGGCGTGAGGTGATACCTGAGTGTGGTTTTGATTTGTATTTCCCTGATAAGGAGCGACGCTGAACATCTTTTCATGTGCCTGTTGGCCATCCGGATGTCTTCTTTAGAGAAGTGTCTATTCATGTTTTCTGCCCATTTCTTCACTGGGTTATTTGCTTTTCGGGTGTGGAGTTTGGTGAGCTCTTTATAGATTTTGGATACTAGCCCTTTGTC
>NW_024412759.1:386971-437441 GCF_014898765.1 Herpailurus yagouaroundi
GCCTCTTCAATCCGAGCTGTGGTGGTTTCCATTTTGTTATGCATTTCGTTTAAAGCGTTTTTCAGCTCCTCGTGACTGTTCCTTAGTCCCTTGATCTCTGTAGCAAGAGATTCTCTGTTGTCCTCTATAATGTTTTCAAGCCCTGCGATTAATTTTATGACTATTATTCTAAATTCGCTTTCTGTTATATTATTTAAATCCTTTTTGATCAGCTCATTAGCTTTTGTTATTTCCTGGAGATTCTTCTGAGGGGAATTCTTCCGCTTGGTCATTTTGGATAGTCCCTGGCGTGGTGAGGACCTGCAGGGCACTTCCCCTGTGCTGTGGTGTATAACTGGAGTTGGTGGGCGGAGCCGCAGTCAGACCTGATGTCTGCCCCCAACCCACCGCTGTGTCCACAGTCAGACTGGTGTGTGCCTTCTCTTCCCCTCTCCTAGGGGCGGGATTCACTGTGGGGTGGGGTGGCCTGTCTGGGCTACTTGCACACTGCCAGGCTTGTGATGCTGGGGATCTGGCGTCTTAGCTGGGGTGGGTAGGCAAGGTGCACGGGGGCAGGAGGGGCAGGCTTAGCTTGCTTTTCCTTAGGTGATCCACTTCAGGAAGGGCCCTGTGGCAGCAGGAGGGAGTCAGATCCGCTGCCGGAGGTTTGGCTCCGCAGAAGCGCAGGGTTGGGTGTTTGAGCGGAGCCAGCTAGTTCCCTGGCAGGAACTGGTTCTCTTTGGGATTTTGGCTGGGGGATGGGCGGGGGAGATGGCGCTGGGGAGCACCTTTGTTCCCCACCAAACTGAGCTCTGTCGTCAGGGGGCTCAGCAGCTCTCCTTCCCTTTGTCCTCCAGCCTTCCAGCTTTCTGAGCAGAGCTGTTAACTTATGACCTCACAGCTGCTAATTCGCGCTTGCTGTCGGAACACAGTCCCTCAGGCCCCTCCGCTTTTTGCAAGCCAGACTCAGGGGCTCTGCTTGGCTGGTGAGCCGCCCCTCTGGCCCGGCTCCCTCCCGCCAGTCCGTGGAGTGCGCACCGCCTCGCCGCCCTTCCTACCCTCTTCCGTGGGCCTCTCGTCTGCGCTTGGCTCCGGCGACTCCATTCTGCTAATCCTCTGGTGGTTTTCTGGGTTATTTAGGCAGGTGTAGGTGGAATCTAAGTGATCAGCAGGACGCGCGGTGAGCCCAGAGTCCTCCTAAGCCACCATCTTCCATGAATACTCTAAGATAATTAGAATAAGAACTTGAGGTTGAAAATTTGAAGGAAGCAAACACATATACCAAAATAGAGATAAAAAATATATACAAACACATATATGTTTTAGATCATCAATTAAAAATTACACAGTCATTTTGGAGCACCTGAGTGGCTAGGTCAGTACCTCTTTTGAAATAACAATATTAAGTAGAAAACTATCAGGAGCGCCTGGCTGGTTCAGTCAGTTACATGTCTGACTTCACCTGAGGTCATGATCTCACAGTTTGTGAGTTTGAGCCTCACATCAGGCTCTGTGCTGACAGTTCAGAGCCTGGAGCCTTCCTCAGATTCTGTGTGTCCCTCTCTCTCTGCCCCTCCCGAATTCGTACTCTGTGTCTCTCTGTCTCAAAAATAAATAAAACATTTAAAAATTAAAAAAAAACATCGAAAATTATCAAAAACAAGAGTTTTTTTTTACTGATTTCAGTTGCTAGCTGACAGATATCTCACAAAAAATGGTGAATTTAAATAATATCTGTCTCTAGAACCTAGACCATGAATACCATTTGGTTTATCATCCAAGGTATCACAGTTTCTCCTTGTGCTTGTCACTCCTCAGAATGTTGCCAATCTCACATATATATGCTTATGTAGAAAATAAATGGATAGAAAGGACACATGGTAAGGTGCCTGGGTGGCTCAGTCAGTTCAGCATCTGACTTCAGCACATGTCATGAGACCCCAAATCACGGTTCAGGCCCCACATCAGGCTCTGTGCTGACAGCTCAGAGCCTGAAGCCGTTTTTAGATTCTTTGTGTCCCTCTCCCTCTGCCCCTCCTCTGTTCATGCTCTTTCTCCCTCTCTCTCAAAAAATAAACATTTAAAAATTTTAAAGAAAGGATACATGGCAACGTCAGTGTGGGGATCTGTAGGACAAAAAGAGGAGAAAATGATGAAAATAAATATTGTATTTGAAGACTTTTATTTATTATAAGAGAATTATTTGTCACAAGTATAGTAATGTTAATGTATGTTTTTCAAATATGATTTATTGTCATGATACCTAACATACAGAGTATACAATGTGCTCTTGGTTTCAGGAGTAGATTCCCATGATTCATCTCTTGCATACAACACCCATTGCTCATCCCAACAAGTATCCCCTCTCAATGTCCATCACATATTTCCCCTTCTCCCCTGCAACCACATCAACCCTCAGTGTTCTCTATATTTAAGAGACTCTTATGGTTTTCCTCCCTCTCTGTTTGAAACTATATTTTTCCTTCCCTTCCCCTATGGTCTTTAGTTATGTTTCTCAAATTCCACATGTGAATGGAAACATATAATATCTGTCTTTCTCAGACTGACTTATTTCACTTTACATAATTACCACCAGTTTTATCCATGTTGTAACAAATGGCAGGATTTCATTCTTTCTCATTTCCAATAGTATCCCATTGTATATATAATGCACATCTTTATCCATTCATCAGTTGATGGACATTTGGGCTCTTTCCTTTTTTGGAAATTGTTGATAGTGTTATAAACATTGGAGTACATGTGCCCCTATGGATGAGACATTCTGTATCATTTGGATAAATTCTTAGTAGTGCTATTACTCAGTCGTAGGGTAACTCTACTTTTAATTTTTTGAGGAACCTCCACACTATTTTCCAGAGCAGCTGCACAAGATTTCATTCCCCCCAATAGTGTAAGAGGGTTCCTGTTTCTCCACATCCTTGCCAATATCTTTTGATACTGAGTTTTTAATTTTAGCCAATCTAACCGGTATGAGGTGGTTTCTCAGTGTGGTTTTTATTTCTATTTCCCTGATGATGAGAGATTTTGCCCATCTTTTCATGTTTCTGTTGGTCATCTGGATTACTTCCTAAGAAAAGTGTATATTCATGTCTTCTGCCTATTACTTCACTGGATTATTTGTTTTTGTGGGTGTTGAGTTTGGTAAATTCTTTATAGCTTTTTGGGTACTAAACCCTTATTTAATATGTCATTTGCAAATATCTTCTCCCATTCCATCAGTTTCCTTTTAGTTTGTTGATTGTTTCCTTTGAAGGAAAGAAGCTTTTTATCTTGATGAGGTCCCAATAGCTAATTTTTGCTTTTAATTCCCTTGCCTTCAGAGACGTGCTGAGCAAGAAGTTTCTGCAACTGAGGTTGAAGTGATTGTTGTCTGCTTTCTCCTCTGGGGTTTTGATGTTTTCCTGTCTCACATTTAGGTCTTTCATCCATTTTGAGTTTATTTTTGTGTATGGTATATAAAAGTGGTCCAGTTTCATTCTTCTGCATATTGCTGTCCAATTCTTCCAGCACCATTTGCTAAAGAGACTGTCTTTTTTTCCACTGGATATTCTTTCCTGATTTATCAAAGTTTAGTTGGACATAAATCTGTGGGTCCAGTACTGGGTTCTCTATTTTATTCCATTGGTCTATGTGTCTGCTTTTGTGCCAATACCATATTGTCTTGATAATTTCAGTTTTGGGATAGATGCTAAAGTATGGAATTGTGATGCCTCCCACTTGTTTTCCTTTTTCAACATTACTTTGGCTAGTCAGAATCTTTTCTGGTTCCATACAAATTTTAGAATTGTTTGTTCTAGCTCTGAGAAGAATGCAGGTGCAATTCTGATTGGGATTGCATTGAATGTGTAGATTAATTTGGGTAGTATTGATATTTTAACCATATTTGTTCTTCCAATTCATGAGCATGGAATGTTTTTCCATTTCTTTGTGTCTTCTTTAATTTACTTCATAAGTTTTTTTTTTTTTTTAATGGTTTTCAGCATACAGCCGTTTTACTTCTTAGGTTAGGTTTATTCCTAGGTATTTTATGGTTCTTGGTGCAATGGTGAATGGGATCAATTTTTGATTTTTCTTTATATTGCCTCACCATTGATTTACAGAAATTCAAACATTTTCTGCATATTTATTTTATACCTTGTGACTTTGCTAAATTCCTGTATCAGTTCTAACAGATTATTGGTAGAGTCAGGTTTTTCATGTAGAGTATCATGTCATCTGAGAAAAGTGACAGTTTGACTTCTTCTTTGACAATTTGGATGCCTTTTATTTCATTTTGTTGTCTCATTGCTGAGGCTAGGACTTCCAACACTATGCTAAACAACAGTGGTGAGAGTGCACATCCTTGTCATGTTCCTAACGTCAGGGGAAAGCTCTCAGTTTTTACAAATTGAGGATGATATTAGCTGTCGGCTTTTCCTATATGGCTTTTATGAAGTTAAGGTATGTTTTTTCTATCCTGTCTTTCCTGAGTGTTTTTATTAAGAAAGGACGCTGTAAACAAAAAGGATGAAATCTTGCAATTTGCAACAATGTGGATGGAACTAGAGAGTATTATGCTAAGTGAAATAAGTCACCTAGAGAAAGAAAAATATCATATGACCTCAATCATATGAGGAATTTAAGATACAAAACAGATGGACATAAGGAAAAAGAACCAAAAAAGAATATAAAAACAAGGAGGGAGGCAAAACATAAGAGACTTTTAAATACAGATAACAAACTGAGGGTTGCTGAGGGGCTGTGGGTGGGTGAATAACCTAAATAGGTAAGAGACATTAAGGAAGATACTTTTTGGAATGAGCCCTGGGTGTTATACCTAAGGGATGAATCACTGCTATCTACTCCTGAAAACATTATTGCACTATATGCTAACTAACATGGATGTAAGTTAAAAATAAATAAATTAATTAATAATGATCAATTCATTAATAAAACCCTTTTTGGGAAAAAAGGGTGCTCTATTTTCTCAGATATTTTTTTTTTCTGTATCTATTGACAGGATCATTTTTTTTATCTTTTCTTCTATCATATTGTTTTCTTGTATCATATTGTTGATTTCTGAATATTGAACCAGCCCTGCAGCCAAGGAATGAATCCCAATTGATCATGTTGAATAATTGTTTTAATATACTGTTGAATTCAATTTTTAGGTATCTTGTTGAGAATGTTTGCATCCATTTTTATCAGGGATATTGGCCTATAATTCTCATTTTTGGTATGGTCTGTCTGATTTGGGAATCAAGGTAATGCTGACTTTATAGAATGAGTTTGGAAGCTTTCCTTCCATTTATATTTTTTGAACCAGGTTTATAAGAATAAGTATTAACTTTAAGGTCTGGCAGAGTTTTCCTTGAAAACCATCTGGACAGGACTCTAATTTGTTGGGAGATTTTTGATAAATGATTCAATTTTTTCACTGGTTTTGGATATGTTATAATTGTCTATTTCTTCCCATTTGAGTTTTGGTAGTGTGTGGGTATCCTGTTTGTCCAGTTTGTTGGCATATAATTTTGCCTACTATTCTCTAATAATTGTTTGAATTTATTTGGTGTTAATTGTGATCTCTCCTCTTTCATTCATGATTTTAACTATTTGAGTTCTCTCTCTTTTCTGTTTGAGAAGTCTGGCTAGAGTTTATCAATTTTGTTTTTTCTTTTAAAAACCCAGCTCTTAGATTAATTGATTTTCTTTTTCTTTCTTTTTTTCTTTTTTTTCATCCTGTATTGTTTATATCTGCAATAATATTTATTACTTCTATTCTTTTCTGGCTTTAGGGATTCTTTTTTTTTCTGCTTCTAGTTCATTTAGGTGTGCTGTTAGATTTCGTATTTGGGATTTTTCTTGTTTCTTGAGATAGGACAGATTGCAATGTATTTTCCTCTTGGGACTGCCTTTGCTGCATCCCAAACAGTTTGGACTGTTTTGTTTTCATTTTCATTTGTTTCCATATATATTTTTTAAAAAAATTCTTCTTTAATTGCCTGGTTGACCCATTAGTTCTTTAGTAGGATGTTTGCTATCCTCCATGCATTTGGAGGTTTTCCAACTTTTTCCTGTGGTTGATTTCAGGTTTCATAGTGGTATGCTCTGAAAGCATGGGTGGTATGATCTCAATTCTTCTATATTTATTTAGAGCTGTTTTGTGCCCCAGTATGTGATCCATCTCAGAGAATATTCCATGTGCACTCAAAAGGAATGTTTTATTCTGCTGCTTTTGGATGAAAAGTTCTGAATATATCTGTCAAGTCCATGTGGTCCAGTGTATCATTCAAGGCCATTGTTTTTTATAGATTATCTGCCTAGATGATCTCCCCATTGCTCTAAGTGGAGTATTAAGGCCCCCTGAAATTAATGTTTTCTTATCAATAAGGTTCCTTCTATTTGTGATTATTTTAGTTATATATTTGGATTTAATCAAGTTGGGGGCATAAACATTTACAATTGTTAGCTCTTCTTGATGGGTAGACTCTGTAATTATGATAATACCCTTCTTTATCTCTTGTTACAGCCTTTAATTTAAAATCTAGTTTGTCTGACATAACTATGGCTGCTACAGATTTGTTTTGACTTCCAGTAGCATAATAGATAGGTCTCTATCCCCTCATTTTCAATCTTAAACTGTTCTCAGGTCTAAAATTGGTCTCTTGTGGACCACATATAGATGGATCCTGGTTTTTTATCCATTGTAATAGTCCATGACTTTTTATTGGAGCATTTATTGTATTTACATTCAGTTATTATTGGAAGACTGGTATTTAGTGTCATTGTGTTATCTGTAAGTTTCATGCTTGTGATGACGTCTCTGCTCATTTGTAGCATTGTAGCATTCCACTCACAGAGTTCCCCTTAGGATCTCTTACGGGGCTAGTTCAGTGGTCATGAACTCCTTCAACTTTGTTTGCCTGGGAAAGCATTTAGCTCTCATATTCTGAATGAAAGCCTTGCTGATAAACGACTCTTGGCTGCATATTTTTCCTATTTACCACATTGAATTTTCCTGCCATTCACTTCTGGTCTGCCAAATTTCATTGGACAGGTCTTCTACTAAACTTATGTGTCTACCACTGTAGGCTAAGGACCTTTTTTCCCCTACTGCTTTCAGAATTCTCTCTTTATCTTTGCATTTTGCCAGTTTCATTGTTATATACTGTGGTGAAGACATATTCTTTTTGAATCTGAAGGGAGTTCTCTGTACCTCCTGGATTTAAATACCAGATTAGGGAAGCTCTCAGATATAATTTGTTCAAGTAAACCTTCTGCTCCTTTTTCTCTATCTTCTTCTGAAATTCCTATGACATGGATATTATGTTTCATTGAATAACTTAGTTCTCTAATTCTCTCCTTATGGTCTAGTGTTTTTTGATCTGTCTTTTTTTTTCTCAGCTTCATCATTTCCATAATTTTGTCTTCTATTTCACTTATTCTCCCCTCTCCTTCCTCCATCCTCACTGTCACAGCATCTAGTTAATTTTGCACCTCAATTACAAAATTTCTTAATTCATCATGACTATTTCTTAATCCCTTTTTCTCTGTGGCAATAGATCCTCTTCTGTCTTCTATGTTTTTTTTCAAGCCCAGCTACTAATATTATGACAATTACTCTAAATTCTTGATCAGATATATTATTTTTATCTGTTTTGAGCAATTATCTAGCTGTCATTTCTTCCTGGCATTTCTTTGGATGACATTTCTTCCATTTCATCATTTTGGCTAGTTTTCTGTCCTTTATATGTTTTAATAGCTTGCTATGTTCCCTGACCTGATAGCACTATACTAAAAAGGAGTCATACACTCTTCATGTCCTGGCCCTTCAGGAGATGTTTTCAGAGTGTGTTATATGCTCTCTGTTGTTGTGACTTTGGTTGCTTTATCTCCCTACTCGTAGTGATGGTTTGGACCTTCCACAAGGTGTGCTTTGATTTGTTCATTAAAGAAACCCTGGGAAAAATTTAAAAATGGGAAGATAGTGGAAGAAGACTTATCCTGTACAAAGAGAGAAATGACAGGGATGGGGGGAAATAAATGGAAAAAAAAATTCCAGGCAGAAAATTAGAGAAACTATACAGCTTAATCCAGAAAGAGAGAGAGAGACAGAGAGAGAGAGACAGAGAGAGAGAGAGACAGAGAGAGAGAGAAGAAATAAAGGAGATACAGAAAAACATAGGTTAAAAATGGTCACTTAAACAAACCAACATACAGAGTAGAGAAAGGAAGAAATAAGAGGAAGAAAAGAAACAAAGTGATATATATATATATATATATATATATATATATATATATATATATATAAAACACTTACACACACATGTGTATAAAAAATTGACCAAGAATCAGTTAGAAAATGCAAAACTGTAGGACTGATATCTGATGGTGCCTTGGAACCAGTGGCTGTGCTGTTCTGGAGGAGGGGCTATCTGGTTAGGTCAGTGTCAATCTTGTAGTTACCAGGCACCAAGGGGCATGGTTTTTGGTGGGCCACTCCTGCCTCCACTTTGGGCCTGCTGTCCTGTTCCCTGAAGCTCCACCTTGTTGATAATGGGGATAAAAATGGTGACACCCCAGTCTGTCCTTCCCTGACTAGGTGTCCCAAACCACTCTGTTCATATTGTATTCACAGTGACACATGGACATGAGCAGGCTGGTTTGTCCCACTATACAGTCTTCCATGCTTCCTAGGCATTTGGATGGGATTCAAATCCAATGTCTTACAAGATCCCACCCTGTGTGCCCCAGTACACCCTCTGCACCATTCTGCCCAGTCACCTGACAAAGGGTCTCTGGCTGAAAGGCACCCTCAAGGTCTTTTCTTCTTGGACAGGCTATATGCCTTCTTCCCATAGCACTCAAGGGAGTGGACTGCTCTGTCCAACTGCACCTCTGATCTCACTAACAAGCCTGGGGTAGGCTCTCTCTACCACGCTGGGGTGGCAGGCCTCAGTCTGGAGAAAGTCCCACAACCCTTGTTTGTGACAGAAATTGTTTCCTTCTCTGTTTGTTCGTTCTTCTGTCTGTGGTCCAGAGAGGTTTTGCTCTTGTCCAAATACCATCCTACACTTCTACAGCTTCTCTTTTCCTTCCCTTTGTCTCTCTACAGAAGGGGATCCCTCCCCTCCATGCTTATGCTGTCTATTTTATCACTCCCAACTAGCAATCATCCACTTATGACCCTACAGGTTGTCCCTGTGGTCCCCTGGAGATGTTTTTTGTCATTCCGTAGCCTGAATTCCTGGAATTCCAAGACTTCTGGCTTTAATACTGCTGTGTTTGAGGGACAAAGGAACTTAGGGTCTCCCTACTTCTCATAATGTTAATGTTGGAAAATCTTGATTGTGTTTATATAGATATCTGATGAATTATTTGTATGTTTTCAGCATATTAAAACATTGTGATAATTTATAAAATAAACCTGTGAGTCTCCATACCTTAGGAACAAAAAAAAGAAGCTGAAGCCCCTTTAAGATTCAAAAATTCCTTAGATTTGCTGGGAGGGGTAGGTGAGGCTTAGAATATATGCAATTGCTAATAATCTCACATAATAGAAAATATATTGGAATTTGTTCCCAGAACTCAAATCCACTGATGCCAAGCTGGATGCTAAGTGAGACAATTTCTATTTTTCAGATGCCTTGTTCCCCAAGGACTCGCTTTGGGCAATGTGGCTTACTCTTGTCCTGTTTCTCCTAGCTGTTGGTGCAACCATCTGTCTTCTACTTCTTGTGTGTGCTAGAAAATCCAAAGGTAAGTGAAAAAAAAAGGGGGGGGGGCGATTGCCTTTATTTTGTGAACAATTTGGGTATATATGTATACCTCTTTAGGTTGCTTCATTACTGGGATATAGAAATGCAACTGATTTACATACATTGATTTTATATCCTGTGACTTTGCTGAATTAATATATGAGTTCTAGCAGGTTTTTGGTGGAATCTTTCAGATTTTCCATGTAGAGTATAATGTCATCTGTGAAGAATGAAAGTTTGATTTCTTTGTCAATTTGGAAGCCTTTTATGTTGTTTTGTTCTCTGCTGATACTAGGACTTCCAGTACTATGCTGAAAAGCATTGGTGAGAGTGGATATCTCTGAGGTGTTCCAGATCTTAGGGGGGGGAAAGGCTTTCAATTTTTCCCTATTGAGGATGATATTAGCTGTGGTCCTTTCATATATGGTTTTTAAGATGTTAAGGTATTTTCTCTCTATCCTAAAATTCTTGGCGATTTTTATCAAAAAAGATGGTGTATTTTGTGAAATGCCTTTTTCTGCATCTACTGGCAGGATCATATGGTTCTTATACTTTCTTGTATTAATGTGGCGTATCACATTGATTGATTTGCAAATATTGACCAGTCCTGCAGCCAAGGAATGAATCCCACCTGATCATGTTGAATAATTCTTTTAATGTACTGTTGAATTTGACTTGCTAGTATCATGTTGAGAATTTTTGCATCCAGGTTCATCAGGAATATTGGCCAGTAATTCTGCTTTTTTATCGGTATCTTTGGTTTTGAAATCAAGGGAATGCTGGCTTCATGGAATGAGTTTGGAAGCTTTCCTTCAGTTTCTATTTTTTTGGAACAGTTTGAGAAGAACAGGTATTAACCCTGTTTAAGTACCTGGTATAATTCCCCTGGGAAGCCATAGGGCCAAGGACTCTTATTTGTTGGGAGATTTTTCATAACTGATTCAATTTATTTGCTGATTATGGGTCTGCTCAAATTTTCAATTTCTTCCTGTTACAGTTTTTGTATGATGTGAGTGTCTAGACACTTGTCCATTCTTCTAGATTGTACACTTTATTGACATATCATTTTTTAAAGGATTCTTTTATAACTGTTTGTATTTCTGTGGTGTTTGTACTTTTTGCTCTTCCATTCGTGATTCCATTTGTAATTTCATGAGTCCTATCTCTTTTTCTTTTTGAGAAGTCTGGCTAGAGGGTTATCAATTTTGTTTATTCTTTCCAAAAACCTGTGCTTAGTTTCATTGGTATTTTCTATTTTTATAAATTCTATATCATTTATATCTGCTCTAATCTGTATTATTTCCCTTCTTCGGCTAGCTTTGGGCTGTATTTTTTGATCTTTTTATTTCTCCTTTAGGTGGTAAGTTAATTTCTGTATTTGGGACCTTTCTTGCCTCTTGAGGTAGGCCTGAATTGCAATGGATTTTCCTCTTAGGACTGACTTTGCTGCATCCCAAAGGGTTTGGACTTACGTGTTTTTGTTGTCATATGCTTCCATGTGTTTGTTATTTTATTATTTTTTTACAAAAGCAAATGATATTCCATGTATTTTTTTTAATTTTGTATTTAATTTATTTGTTAAACCATTTATTCATTAGTAGGATGTTCATTATCCTCCATATATTTGGGGCACTTCAAATTTTTCTTGTAGTTGATTTCAAGTTTCACAGCGTTCTGGTCTGATAATGTGCATGGTGTGGTCTCAGTCTTCTTGTACCTGTTGAGGGCTATTTTGTGACTCAATATGTGATCTGTTTTGGAGAATGTTCTATGTGCACTCAATATGAATGTGTATTCTTCTGAGTTAGGATGGAATGTTCTGAATATACCTGTTAAGTCTATCTAGTCCAATATATCATTCAGAGACATAGTTTCATTATCAACTTTCAGAATTATTTTCTTTGTATTTTATCATTTTTACAATGATATATCATCGTGTTGATGTGTTTTGTTAATTTTAAAGGGAGATCTCTATATGTCTGGGACTTGAATGCCTATTCCCATCCTCAGATTTGGGATGTTCTCAGCTATAAATTGTTCAAATAAACTTTCTTCCCCTTTCACTTTTCTTCTCCTGGGACTCTTATGATACGGATATTGTTTCATTTTATGGAAACACTTGTAGTTTAATTCTCCCCTGTGATCTAGTAATTTCCTTTCCCACTTCTTTTCAGCGCCATTATTTTACAAGATTTTTTCTTCTATGTCACCTATTATCTTCTTTGTTTCTTGCATCTCATTGTCACTGTATCTAATTTACTTTGTATCTCAGATATAGCATTTTTAATTCATTGTGAATAGTTCTTAGGTCTGTGATCTCTGCAGCAAGAGTTTATCTCGTGTCTTCTATGCTTTTTTTCAAGGCCAGGTATTAGTCTTGTGACTGTTATTCTAAATTGTTGTTCAGAAATATTGTTTATATATGTTTTGAGCTATTCGCAGCATGTGATTTCTTCTTGAACTTTCTTGGGGAGACTTCCCCGTTTTGTCATTTTGGTTAAGTTTCTGTCTTTTTCATGTTTAAAAGCTTGTTATATGTCCTGTACCTGAGAGTACAACTATATTAAAAAGTAGTCATACATTGTCAAGGGCCTGGCCCTTCAAAAAGTGTTTTTGTTTTTAAAAAAAAAATAAAGAAAGAAAGAAAAAAGGGGCGCCTGGGTGGCGCAGTCGGTTGGGCGTCCGACTTCAGGCAGGTCACGATCTCGCGGTCTGTGAGTTCGAGCCCCGCGTCGGGCTCTGGGCTGATGGCTCAGAGCCTGGAGCCTGTTTCGAATTCTGTGTCTCCCTCTCTCTCTGCCCCTCCCCCGTTCATGCTCTGTCTCTCTCTGTACCAAAAATAAATAAATGTTGAAAAAAAATTTAAAAAAAAAAGTGTTTTTGGTGTATGTTGCATGCACTCTGTTGTTGCAGTTTGTCTATCCAACTTGTCTGCCCTCTGCAGAGCTCCTCCTCGTTTTTTTTTTTTTTTTTTGGTTTTGTTTTGTTTTTGTTTTTTAATAGTGGTGGAGCTTTTGGAATGTAAATCTGCTGTGCTTTGATTTGTTTCTTAAAGTAACACTATGCGGGTGGGGGAGCAAAGGGGTGGAAGGAGCCTGATGCTATAAAAAGAGAAAATTGAAAGAAGGAGAAAGCTAACCAACAGAGAATCAAAAACTACAAGCCCAAGATTAGAAAATGAGAATGGAAAATAAAGAAGATGATGAAAGATAAAAAAAAAAGTGGAATAAGAATAGAATAAAAATGCCTGCTCTCACTATCATCTATCTACCTATCTATGAATTGTCCAAAAATAAATTAGAAACTATAAGCCTGTTTCCAAAAGGGGAACAAAAAATAAAAGAAGAGGGAAGAAAGAAAAATAATAAAATAAAATAAAATAAAATAAAATAAAATAAAATATAAGAAAATAAAAGAAAGAAAGAAACTGTTCCCTGTTGGTGTCTGGAAACAGTGGCTGTGCTGGTCTGGAGGAGAGGCCAGGTGCATTGGATCAGTCAGTCTTGTTGCAGTAGATAAGCAATTGCCAGGCACTGAGGGGTGGAGTTTGTTGTAAGTGGGTTCAATCTACACTGGGGGCTGCTGTGCTGCTCTCTGAAGCCCACTGGGTTGGTGTTGGAAGGTAAAATGGCAATACCTCAATCTCCTATCCCCAGACCGGGTACCTCAACCCACACTGTTCAGGAAGCCCTTATAGAATAGTATGGGCTGTCAGCTTGCCCTCCTCCACAGTCCTCCTTCATATCCTCAGGACTGGGATGGGATTCAAAACTCGAAGTCTTAACCCAATCAGTGTGGCTCCCCTTCCCTGTTCCAGAATTGAACCACCCAACCTACTGATAAAAGACCTTTGGTTGGCACCTGCAGGAAATTTTGTCCTTAGGGAGGCA
Source organism: Herpailurus yagouaroundi (assembly GCF_014898765.1). Classification (NCBI taxonomy): domain Eukaryota; kingdom Metazoa; phylum Chordata; class Mammalia; order Carnivora; family Felidae; genus Herpailurus; species Herpailurus yagouaroundi. The sequence goes on from NW_024412759.1 coordinate 400,599, forward strand.
ATAAACACTCTTTCCAAAGTATTCCAAGACAGAGATTATTCTCTCCCAGTATGTTCCTGAAATCACTATCCCTTGCCATGCACTCTGGGGTTGACTCCCTCCTCCCCAGGAGCATATACCAAGGATCTTGGCTTTGCTTTGGAGAATGTCATGCACTTAGGAACCTACTTCTGAGTTTCAGCTACTAAGGCTGTTTGCAAAAAGGAAACTGGAACTCTCCCTATCCCAAATCCCAAATCCCTGGTCCAGAGAGGTTTTCTACTTATGCTAATTCAACGCTGCACTTACAAAACCTCTCTCTTTTTTTCTCCCATTTTTCTCTGCACACACAGTCTTCCCTCCCCTTGGTGCCTATGCCATTTTTTCTCCCCCAATTTATATACAAGCACCCCAATCTTGCCAAGCTGTCTCCCTCCAACGTTAGAGATCCTTCTGCCACTCCATGGATGGATTTCCTGGGTGTTCCATGTGATCTGACCTCAAACAGCTATGTTTGAGGGATGAGGGAAATCCCAGTCCCCCTACTCTTCCACCATCTTAACTCCCTCACACGATCTCACCATGATCTCATTCTTTTGTTGGCTGAATAATAATCCATTGTGTACACACACACACACACACACACACAATATGTATTATTTATTCATTCATCTCTCTGAAGGTGCTTAGGTTTTTTCCATATCTTGGGTGTTGTAAATAATATTGCAATAAGCATAGTGGAACATATATGTTTTTGAATCAGTGTTTACATTTCTGGGAGGCTACATAGCCAGTAGTGGAATTACTGGATTGTACAGTATTTCTATTTTTGATACCCTAAAGTAACTCCCAGCTACTTTCCACAGTGGTTGCCCTAATTTAGATTCTCACCGACTCTGTTTGAGGGTTCTCTTTTCTCCACTACTTGCCAACAATTATTATTTATTATCTATTTGATACTATCCATCATGATAGGTGTCAGATGATATCTCATGCTCTTTATTTGCATTTCATTGATGACTGGGGATTTTGACCATAATTATATGCGTCTGGTGGCCATCTGTATGACTTTTTGGTAAATGTCTAATCAGATCCTCTGTGTCAAACACAATAGCACTACTAGATCCAGAGCCCCATGATCCTCCAGCTGCCAGTTAAAGAGAAGACCCACTATAATGGCCTAGCAGTTCTTGAAACTGCACATCTTTCCTGCCTGCTTTCACATAAGCACCAGAGGTGTGTTTGGTCTATGTCTGGAGACTCTGTGTTTTCTTCCCATGCTTTGACATTCTTTGATGTTCATACCTGGAAAACATGAAATGTAGCCTTGCTGCTACCACTGTTTCTCAGGCTGAGGCACCCCTGCATGTCTGCTCAGTCTAAGCATATGAGAACTTTTTCTTCAGTGAGAGGCTACAGTATACATGTACATATCCAATTTATTGCTTGAAGTTAGTAACCATGTTAGTGAATCCTTTTAGGTTATCATAAAAGTTAGAATAGAATGTTTTCAGGAATGTTTGAGTACAAATATGTATATTTGTTCCTTGAGTTTGATTCACAGATACAATTCATGATTCTCATCAGATTAGATTAACCACCAAGGCAGAGACAGCAGCTTTGACACCTCAGAATGCAACAACACCCAAACAGTGTCTTACAGTACAAGACATGGCCAGAACCCTGGATCTTTTCTGAAGAAGTTTTTAAGCAAGTCTGGGGTTGGGTATCTAGCACATCACATAGGTGGGAATGAGAGGATATGGGCACACTTTTCAATGAGGGGAATGTGTGTTCAGCCAATGACTCTGCAAACACTCCACCTGTATTTGTTGTGTATTTGTTGTTAACTTTTGTGGTTGGTTATTTGTATCTCTCTCTTGTTTTTTTCTGCTCCATAATGCAATCGGTTTCTCAAACTAAAATAGATTTTTAAAAATAAACAGCTTTTATTTTAGTGAATTGGTATTTGTTCTCAATAACCCTCTTGTCATTTATTATTTATTATAATTTTTCATTTATTATATATTTACAAATATTATATATATGAGCAGAATACATAGCTGTAGCTACATATTTTCTTTTACATTTAAATAGTTTGTATAACATATACAATTGTATGATTTTTGATTACTCAGCTGCTCTTTTTCTTATGGAGTAATATGATCCGATATAGTAGCCTCTGGCTATGTGTGGTTACTGGGCACCTGAAATGTGGCCAGCTTTATAATGATATGCTTAAGTATAAACTAATTCACATTGGATTTAGAAGATGTATTCATTCTATTTGAATTACTTTATTTTTTTCCGAGTTTATTGAGATTACAAATAAAATTTATTTACATTTTAAGTGTACACAATGGTAATTTAACATAATTTTATGATATACTTTTATCACTTTCTTTGTTAAGAAACCAAATTCATGTATTTTTTGAATGATAGTTTATAAACATTTTTTTGTTGTTAAGTCTCATATGTACAAAGTGACGTATGTAAAAGTGGCATATGTAGGGAGAGAAAGACAGACATAGAAAGATAGAGAGACAGAGAGATGCTCTTTAGTGTAAATTATTAAATTATAATTAAATATATTAAACATAGCATTTATGTATTTCAAATTTTGTACATCATTGTCAACATTTTCCTGTTTAATGTTTCTTTTTTACATGTGAACATTTTATGTTATAGAGCCAATATACTTTTCTTATAACCTACATATGATTGCTTATTAATAACTAAATACTGGAAAATTAATATTAATTGCATTTATTTTTTTCTTTTTAAAATTTAATTTAAAATTTAAATGCAAGTTAACATACAGTGTGATATTGGTTTCAGGAGTAGAATTCAATGATTCATCACTTACATAAAACACCCATTGCTCCTCATATGTGGCCTCCTTAGTAAACATCACCCATCTAGTCAATCCCCAACTCACCTCCCTCCATCAACATGTAGTTTGTTCTCTATGGCTTAGAGTCTATTGTGGCTTGTTTCCCTCTCTTCACTTCCGCCCTTCCTATATGTTCATCTATTTTGTTTCCTAAATTCCACATGTGAGTGAAATAATATAGTATTTTTCTTTTATCTTTCTCTAACTGACTTATTTTCCTTAGCATAATATAGTCTAGCTCCATCCACACTATGCAAATGACAAGATTTCATTCTTTATGGTAGCTGAGTGAGACTCCATTGTATATATGTATGCCACATATTCTTTATTCATTCATCAGTCAATGAACATTTGGGCTCTCTCCATAGTTTGCCTATTATTGATAATGCTGCTATAAACTTTGGGGTGCATGTACCCTTTTGAATCTGTATTTTTGTATCCTTTGGCTAAATACCTAGTAGTGCACTTGTCTCACATTTAAGTTTTTCATCCATTTTGAATTTTTTTCCTATGATGTAAGAAAGTGGTCAAATTTCATTCTGCATGATGCTGTCCACTTTTCTTAGCACCATTTGCTAAAGTGGTTGTCTTTTTTCCATTGGATATTCTTTTCTGCTTTATCAAATATTAATTGACAATATGTCTGTGGGTTAATTTCTGGCTTCCCTAGTCTGTTCCATTGATCGATGTGTCTGACTTCATGCCAGTACCATAGTGTCTTGGTGATTACAGCTTTGTGATACAACTTGAGGTCCAGAATTGTGATGGCTCAAAGTTTGGTTGTCTTTTTTAACATTACTTTGGCCATTTGGTGTCTTTCCTGGTTCCATACACATTTTAGAATTGTATGTTCTAGCTCTCAGAAGAATGTTGGTGTTATTTTGATAGGGATCACATTGAATATGTAGATTTATTTGGATAGTATAGACATTTTGACAATATTTGTACTTCCAATCCATGAGTATGGAATGATTTTCTCTTTATTTGTGACTACCTCAATTTGTTTCATAAGCTTTCTATAGTTTTCAGTGGATACATTTTTCACCTCTGATTATGCTTATTCCTATGTATTTTATGTTGTTTGGTGTAATTGTAAATGGGATCAATTTCTCTTTCTGCTGCTTCATTACTTGTGTGTAGAAATGCAACTGAGTTCTGTACATTGACTTTATATCATGCAACTTTGCTGAATTCATGCATCAGTTTTAGCAGTTTTTTTTTAGGTGGAGAGTTTCGGTTTTTCACGTAGAGTATCATGTCCTCTGTGAAATTTTTACTTCCTTCTTGCTGATTGGGATTATTTTTATTTCTTTTTGTTGTCTGACTGCTTGTCTAGGAGTTCCAACACTATATTTAATAACAGTGATGATAATGGACATGCTTGTCATGTTCCTGAATTCATGGGGAAAGTTCTCACTCTTTCTCCAATGTGGATGATATTAGCTATGTGACATTCATATGTGGCCTTTATGATCTTGAGATATGTTCCTTCTATCTCTGCTTTCTTGAGGGTTTTTACTTTTTATCAAGACAGGGTGCTGTATTTTGTCAAAAGCTTTTTTCTGCATCTATTGAGAGGATCATGTAGTTCTTATCCTTTCTTTTATTAATTTGGTGTATCACATTTTTTGATTGGTAGATACTGAATCAGTCCTGGATCCCAGGAATAAATCCCATCTGATTGTGGTGAATAATTCTTTTAATGTATTGTCCAGTTTGCTAGTATCTTGTTGAGTATTTTTGTATCCATCTTCATCATGGAAATTGGTCTGTAGTTCTTTTTAGTGGGGTCTTTGTGTAGTTTTGGAATAAAGGTAATGCTGGCCTCATAGAAAGAGTTTGGAAGTTTCTTTCCATTTCTAGTTTTTGGAATAGCTTCGAAAGAATTAGGTGTTAAGTCTTCTTTAAATGTTTGGTTGAATTTACCTGGAAATCCATCTGGCCCTAGAGTCTTGTTTGCTGGGAGATTTTTGATTACTGATTCAATATCATTATTTCTTATGGGTCCTTTCAAATTTCCTATTTCTTCCTGTTTCAGTTTCAGTAGTTTGTATGTTTCTAGGAATTTGTCCATTTCTTCCATCTTGCCCATAATTGTTTGTATTTATATGATGTTAGTTGTGATTTCTTGCCTTTTATTCATGATTTTACTTATTTGCGTCCTTTACTTTGTAAAGAAAGTGCTTGTCTCCCTACACCAGTTAATGGTCTGGCTTGTGGAGCCAAGAGGAATCTTATATGGCCAAACATATGTTTTGATAACTGTAATATGGACCCCAATGTCAATTAGACAAACCATTGATTGTCTGGTTTGCAAATTTTATTTGTAAAGTAGGTATTGCTTGTTTATGGGCTTTGACCAGAATGCCTCATTTTTAGGATTAGTGCTACCAAAATGTTTAGAGCCATGCATAGTATTGGCAGTTGCCAGCATCCAAAAAGGTAATATAAGCAAATGTGCTATAGGGACATTTGTGGGAGTGTTTGAGTAAACAGAGGAAACAAGCATGATATGAATTTCTCCAGTAAAGTCAGAGTCAATAACGCCAGGTAAAACAAATATTTCCTTTAATGTAGTGCTGGATCTTCCTAATAGAAGTCCTATGTAACCGGGAGAAAGGGGGTCAAAAATGTCTGTAGGCATTTTCTTGAATTCCCCTACAATGCTATGGGTTAAGTTAGCTGTTAGGGCCAGATCAAGTCCCACACTGACAGATGTGGCAGCCAGGAGATCTAAGATTAGTCTAGGTATTGATTGAAGGTTTTTTTTTCTTGTTGTTGTTGTTGTTGTTGATTTGTGGATCCATTCCTTGTCATCCATGTTTCAAATTTGGGATATCTGACTCCTGTTTTGTTCTGCGGTGCAGAAGTTGTCCCCCCTTTTTAAGTTCTTCTAAAGAAGGTTACCTTGGAAATCTAGTTTTGATTATTGATAGACCCAATGATATACTCCTTATAATTTGGGCATTTTGAGTAGGGCATTTTTGTTCCTGTGGATGACATTGTTTTTGAAAATGTCCCTCATTTCCCATTAATTTTTTTTTTGTTGTTGTTGTTGTTGTTTTAATGCTTAGGCTAATAACACAGCTTTATAGGATTCACTTCCCACATTTTGGCAAGCTTTTAATAATTTTAGCAATACTATGGTTCCATCCCTTTAAGGGAGGATCTTTTAGCAATCCTGGTTAACATTTTTATATGCCAATTGAAAAGTTAAAACATTTTGGTCATCCACATTATTAACTAGTCTTAAGATAGCAGTCGGTAATCTTTCAATAAAAGATATATAAGGTTCATTTCCACCTTGCCAGATGGTGGTGAAAGAACCCATGAGTGTCAGAGTGTCAAGATTATGGTACCAAGCTTCAGATGCTGCATCTGTGATTTGGGAGAAAGCTCTTGGGTCCATGTTATATAAGCCTAGTCATTTACAGTTCCACTCCCCAAAGCATGTCTTTTCCAATAGGAATTCCATTAATTAAATTTTCTAATGCTGTAACATGTAAGGCATAATTAAATTCTTGGAATCAGAAGGAGTATTGGGCAATATTGAGAACTAGTTTAATTAAAGTTTTCCAGTTACAAGGGTCATGTTCGTTAGTTATAAACATCAAAGAAAATCAAAGAGTGGGAGGAAACCACAAAGAACCTCCAGAAATAGACCAAACCCACATCTTGTATTTACCTGAAAGCATGGAGGAAGTTGTGCAGTTTCAAGGACTACTAGGCAATTACAGTGGGTCTGTTCCCTAACTGGCTCCTAGGGTATCATGGGGCTCTGTTCTCACAGTGCTGTCATATTAAACAGCCTTGAAACCAGAACTTCATTGGCTTTTCAGCAATCACCCCATTCACTTTCCCAGGGCTTACAATACACTCTCTAAAAATAACTCCACAATTGATTTTTAATTTCATATTGTTAGGGTTCAAAAAAATTCTTCACATACTAGCAATATTCTTAAATTTATTGAGAGATTTTGTTTTGTTTTGTTTTGTTTTTTGGTTTTTCTGTTGTTTATTTGTTGTTGCTTTTTGTTTATTTGTTTCTCTTTATTTAATTTTTTTATTTTTTAAAATTTACATCCCAGTTAGTTAGTATATAGTGAAACAATGATTTCAGGAGTAGATTCCTTAATGCTATTTACACATTCAGCCCATCCCCCCTCCCCTAACCCCTAAAGTAACCCTCAGTTTGTTCTCCATATTTATGAGTCCTTTCTGTTTTGTCCCCCTCCCGGTTTTTATATTATTTTTGGTTCCCTTCTGTGTCTTAAAGTCCTCATATGAGTTGTATAATATTTGTGTTTCTTTGAACTTTTTTAAAAAGCATGAAAGAAGTAATATGGGTAAATTTTTATCACCTTGATTTAACAATGTATTCTTAAGTAGGAGACCAAAAATACAAGCAACAAAGAAAAAAACACATAAACTGAACTTTGCGACGTTTTAAAATAAATTAGTTTTTAAAAATAGTTTACTTTTAAGTAATCTCTACACCCAATGTGGGACTCTATAATCCCGAGATCGAGTTGCAGACACCACAAACTGAGCTAGCCAGGTGCCTGGAAGATCATTGACCTTTAAAACTGTTTTGCATCAAAGGTCATCCTCAAGAGAATTAAAAGACAAACTACAGAATGGGAAAAATATTTGCAAAACATATACAAAATAAGGGTTTTATATCAAGGGAACATAAAGAACTTTTAAAAATCAACAAGAAGACAAACAGCTCAATTTGAAAATTTGAATAGATATTTTTTCTAAAGAAGATATATAAGTGACAAATAAGTACATAAAAGTTTGCTCAACACTGTTAGTCATTAGGGAAATGAAAACTAAAACTACAATGAGATATCAATTCACAACTTTTAAGAGGCTATATATATATATTTTAAAGTGAAAATAACACATGTTGGTGAGAATATGGAGAAATTGGAATGCTTGGACGTTGCTGGTGGGAATTTTAAATGGTACAGCCATTGTTGGAACCATTTGACAGTTCCTCAAAAAGCTATAAGTATAATTACCGTATGATCAAGCAATACCATTCCTAGATATATACTCCAAATAATTAAAAACAGCAAGTTGAAGAGTTACTTTATGCCAATGTTCATTTCAGCATTATTCAGAGTAGCCAAAATGTGGAAAAAACACAAATGATCATCGTCACACGAAATGTGTAAATTAACTATGGTAAATGACAACAGTGAAATATTATTCATCATTCATAATAGGGAATCAATTTTAGTATATGGTCCAACATGAATGAATCTTTAAAACATTATACCAAGTAAAATAACCTGACACAAAAGGGAAATATTGCATGTTTAACTGACATTAAATAGGTAGACTAATCAAATGTTATAGAAACAGAAAGTAGATTAGAGTCAAGGAGAGTTGGCAAGTGGAGACAGAAGAAAGCTACTGTTTGATAGTCACAGATAATCCATTCAGTGTGATAAAAAATATTTGCAAACAGTAGTGATTGCACAACAGATTATACACTTGATAATGATTAAAATGTCACATTCTATGTTTATGAATCTTTCTGCCATCTAAATATCCTCTCTATACCTATCTATCTATTGTTATTATATATTTATATAATTTATGTCCATGGTATATGTCTACAAATATAAAGTATTTTATCTCTATATATTTCTTTTTTTTTTCAACGTTTACTTATTTTTTGGGGAACAGAGAGAGACAGAGCATGAACGGAGGAGGGGCAGAGAGAGAGGGAGACACAGAATCGGAAACAGGCTCCAGTCTCTGAGCCATCAGCCCAGAGCCTGACACGGGGCTCGAAATCACAGACCGCGAGATCGTGACCTGGCTGAAGTCGGACGCTCAACCGACTGCGCCACCCAGGCGCCCCTCTATATATTTCTATATACATATAATTTTTTCTCCATAATTATGACATTGCAGGTAGAAATATTTAGCACCAGGCTATTGATTTAAAGCCTTTTATTTTTTTTTATTTATTTTTTTTTATTTTTTTTTCAACGTTTATTTATTTTTGGGACAGAGAGAGACAGAGCATGAATGGGGGAGGAGCAGAGAGAGAGGGAGACACAGAATCGGAAACAGGCTCCAGGCTCCGAGCCATCAGCCCAGAGCCTGACGCGGGGCTCGAACTCCCGGACCGCGAGATCGTGACCTGGCTGAAGTCGGACGCTTAACCGACTGCGCCACCCAGGCACCCCAATTTAAAGCCTTTTAAAGTTTTACCTTTATCCCCACACCCTGTATTCCACCTGTATTCTGTTATCTTTAGGTTGAATCTAAATGATATAGATTATAGATAGATATATAGATACATATATATCTGTATAATTTATTATATATATATACAATTTCTCTCTCTATCTACCTAAATACACACACACACACACACACACACACACACACACACTTCATGACATCTTCAAACAACAGCAGGGAGCTCTCTGAAAACCTGAATCCATCCAATTTGACTAATAGTGAAAATTCTTGTGAGTAAAAAGAGAACCTCAACCAGGCCCTAGATGAGTTCTACTAATAAATACATTTTTGTCTGTTCTTTTTTTCCTTTTTTCCTTTTATGTTCACTCAAGAAGAAGCATGGTGAGTTGGTTTACTTCTAAGTCAGAGCAGTTCACATGTCCATTTAGAAGATAGAGTCATAGATTCAAGTTGTGTCTGACAAACATGATTGAAAGAAAAGATTGCAGGAATTGTGTAGGCTTAGAAAGTTCCCATAGAAATAATCTTTTCCATATTAAAATAGAGAGACCAGGGTGAGAACTTAGGGAAAGGCTCGTGAACTGTTTATTACATATGAGCATTGTTCTAGCCAAAATGCTGAGGAGTCACTGTGTTTTGTCACTTTTAGAGATCTAGGAGAGAAACACTGTACCATTCTGTGCATTAGGTTATTTCTAAGGACCAAATAGAGAAAATGCTCTCAAACCCAACATCCATAAGAATCCCAGGGAGAGCACATTTTGCTGGGACATAGCTCAAAATTTTTGATTCAATATTTCTGAATTGGGCTCAGGTATTGGCATTTCTACCAAGATCTCAGGTTAGAATTGATGATGATGCTGAACCAGGAGCTACACCAGGAAGAATGATGCTGTATCAAAATTTATTTGATGATTTACAAAAGTATTAAGAACTGGGGTGCCTGGGTGTCTCAGATGGTTAAGCATCTGACTCTTGATTTCTGCTCAGGTCATGATCTCATGGTTCATGAATTTGAGCCCCATTTCAGGCTTCATGCTGGTGGTGCAGAGCCTGCATGGGATCTTTCTTCCTCTCTCCCTGCACCTCCCCCTCTCTCACTCTCAAAAATAAATAAACTTTAAAAAATATTAAGAACCATTAAACATTAGAATTTAAATTTTATTTATAATTACCTGATGGATTAAAATAATACCAAGTATTAATGCACAAGAAATACATCAAATCCAGGAAGAAGACATGCAGGCTAGCTTCATGGAACTTGATGCCATTTAACCTTTCGTATTACAATTTGAGAATAAGAGGTAAGAAACAAGAATAGCCCAAGACTTCTTTGTAATTTTAGCATTTTTCCGCTTTAAGTATCAGTGAAAAAAACAATGATTAAGTACTGCAAAATGTTAAATCATGAAGAGAGACCAGAGTACTTTTGAAAACTGAAATTGTACCCTCTTGCTCACTTTGGATTGTGATAGATGCATTTACTTGCACTTAGGTACAATGACTACAATACTGTAAGATGTAGATATTGACCATTATTCCTAGTCTTATGCCCAGGACATGGTGTAGCTGAATGAGTCCGGGCCCTTAGTGAGACAGAGCCCTGGAGCTGAAAAGACAATGCAACTCTGGGAAGTCAGATATTGGAGACAAAAAGTAGTGCCCTATTGCAGGAATTTTGAAGAGGGTGTTCTGGGTTTAATCATGTACACAGGTGTCTTGGGGAGTAGGAGATTCTAGACACAATAGAAGTTTAATTGCCTTCTCTGGAGACAGGTTTCCAGATAGAAAGAATATCCGGGTATTTGTAATGTATTTTTTAATATTTATTTATTTATTTATTTATTTATTTATTATTTTTAACGTTTATTTAATATTTTTGAGAGACACAGACACATGAGTTGGGGAGGAACAGAGAGAGAGGGAGACACAGAATCTGAAGCAGGCTCCAGGCTCTGAGCTGGGAGCACAGAGCCCAACAGGGCCCTCAAACCCATGAACTGTGAAATCATGACCTGAGATGAAGGCAGATGCTTAACCCACTGAGTCACCGGGGCAGCCCTTTAATGTATTTTTTAATTAAATTAAAGTTAACATACACTGTTGAACTTGTCAGGTGTATATTTGTTATGCAATTCAATACATTTTTCAATATTTACCACAATAAGTGTAGTCACCATCTTTCACTATATATTATTACAATATTACTGCCTATATCCTTTATGCTGTACTTTTCATTTTGTGACTTATTTATTTTATAAGTACAAGTTTGAATACTTAGTCCTCCTTTTTTTGCTCATCCAACCACCCACTACCTCTCTGGCAACAATAATTTGTTCTCTGTATTTAAGAGTTTGCCTTTTGTCTGTTTCACAGTTTTTGTTTTTCTGGGTTTATTTATTTATTTATTTATTTGTGTGTGTATGTGTGTGTGTGTATGTGTGTGTGTGTGTGTGTGTGTGTGTGTGTATGCTTTGGAATCCACTTATAAGTGAAATCATATGGTATGTCTCTGTATGACATATTTCACTTATAAAATACCCTCTAGAACTATGCATGTTCTGGAAAATGGCAAGATCTCGTTATTTCTTAAAGCTAAGTAAGTGTGTATATATATCACATATTTCCTACTCATTTATTTTTCTATTAACATTTGTTTTGTCTTCATATGTTGGCTATTATAAGTAATGCAGCAATAAACAGAAAGGTGTGTATATCCTTTAAAGTTAGTGTTTTAAGGGGAAGAGCTATGATGACCAATATTAGGAGGACCCTAAGCTTGTCTTGTCCTTTAAACACAGCCAGATATGTATCAAATCATTCTGAATACCCAGCAAATCAACCTGAGGACTGACAGAACTAATTGCACTACTAGAGGGAGAGAGGAGGCCACATTGTGGAAATAGGAGCTGAGGAGACTTGTTTTGGTGGAGAAACTGATCACTGGTGTTTTGGAACTGAGGGCAACCTGTTCCTGGAGAGGGGAGAGAGAAGAGTACACAGGAGGATCACAAATGAAAACATATCTCCAAAGCAATTGGGAAAATAAAAGGCTGATTTTGATGAGTATTTGTACCAGCAGGTTGCAAAAATTAGAGTGGCCTGTGGCCTGGCTGGTATGGAGCTCTGAGGGTGCTGCAGTGCTCCAGTAGAGAAAACAGGCTGGTAACCTGGGAGCAGATGACATGAACTGTAGACCAACTGAGACACACTAGGAGAAACAGTTTTCCTTTCTTGGAGTGCATCTGAGTGAGGTGGCATGGTGGCATTGTATCTCCAGCGACAAAAAAATATTTGAGAAACACTTCCCTCTTCCACCCTTCAGCATAGGCTCAGAGACACTGGCCAAGGGTGCCTAATCTGGACACTGACTCTTCAGTGAATTTTGCTCCAAAGCCCACATACCTGCAATATGCTGATACCACCCTTCTAGGTCAAATCTGTATCAAATATAGTGCAGTTGGACCCTCCCCTAAAATCCTGGCTCTCATCCTCACCACACCAGGTCCCTAATGTTTGCAGTTTTAAAACAGCCAGTTTGGCTCGGGTAGAATCCAAAGTGCACTGTGTTTCTCCAGTCACACAATAAAACCAGACACACTGTGGAAACTGCAATCTGAAAACAAAAATGACACAAAAAGGCAAATTATCTGCTCTTCTGGTAGGGGTTCCCTGACAGCCTCCAAACAAGAATCCCCAGTCTGGGGACAAAGGAGCTGGAGGTGTAATTTCCCTTCCCTTCCCTTTCCTTCAGCATAAACTACCTTCAGTAAATAGCACAGTGCCAACATGATCTGCTCAATTAGTTAAATCCAGACCTGCTGTCCTACACTATGCTGGTACTGCTTTTCTCCAGCAAGTGTGCTGAAGGACTAGCACATGATGTACCCTCCCCAGAAGACCAGCAGAATTCCTCACATGCACCACTTCAACCAATCACAGACTTGTACAAAGCTTCAAGTATAATGGGAATAGAACCAGGTCTTTATTAACAAGCTGATTAGAGCACACCTAGTTAAAATTCACCTCTCTGCTGCCAGGATCCATACACACTGCACACCAGGCAAGGAGAAACTCAGCAGGGATAGAGCATCCATAACATAGCAGCAGATTGTCTTCTGCACACACCATAGACATACCCTGAAGCTACAGGCTCTGGATATTATATGACCTGTTCTTCACAAAGCCATTACTCTTAGGAGCACCCATCATAACAGTCTTTACAAACACACAGAAGACAGACAAAATGTCAAGATGGAGCAATTTATCCCCCCATCCCCCAAAAAGAAGAACAATAAAAGGTCATGGTAAATTAGCTACTTGAAACAGATATAAGCAATATGCCTGATTCAGAATTTAAAGAAACTATAAGAATACTAGCTGTAATTGAGAAAAACATTGAAGACACCAAAGAGTCCATTACCCAAAGTGATAAAAGGGCTTAAAACCAATCAGGCCAAAATTATAAATGTAATACCCAATATTCAAAACTAACTGGATTCAATGACCAGAGGAATAGAAGAAACAGGAACAAATAAGTGACAGAGAAGATAGAATTATGGAAAATAAAAAGCTGATCAAAAGTTGGAAAGCAAAATCTTGGATCATGAACGTAGACTTATGGAACTCAGTGATTCCATGAAATGAAATAATTTGTATCATAGGAGTCCCAGAAGAAGAGAGAGAAAATGTGGAAGAAGGTTTATTTGAGGCAATTACTGCTCAAGACTTCCTCAATCAAGGAAATAGATTTTCTAATTGAGGACACACAGAGAACTCCCATCAAAATCAACAAAAGCAGATGAACACCATGACATATTTTATCTAAACTTGCAAAACATAGAGATAAAGAAAAATCCTGAAAGCAGCAAGATAAAAGAAGCCCCTAACTCACAAGAGAATATGATTAATGTTAGTAGCAGTTATTTCCACAGAAACTTGGAAAGGGAAAAAAGGTTACAAAATATATTCAATTTGATGAATGGGAAAAATCTGAAGATAATAGTTTGCTATCCAGCAAGGATATTATTCAGAAGACAAAAAGAGATAAAGAGTTTCCCAGAAAAACAAAACCTAAAAGAGTTCTTGCCCACTAAATCATCTACAAGAATTATTAAAGGGGACTCTTTCAGTAGGAATAGGACTAGAAAAGAACAGAGAAAATTTCCCAAAACAATGGGAAATGGCATTTAAAAGGCATTAAATTCCTTTCTATCAATAATTACTCTGAAAAAAATTAATCAGACTGTATTCAAAAGGTGATGATCCAATCAAAAGACATAGTGTGTCAAAGTGGATTAAAAAAAAAAAGACACATTTATGCTGCCTACAAGAGACTCATTTTATATGTCAAGATACCAGCAGATTGAAAGTGAGGGGATGCAGAAACATGTACCACATAAATGGATGTCAAAAGAAAGCTGGAATAGCGATACTATTAACAGACACACTATGTTTTGAACCAAAGACTATAACATGAGATGAGGAAGAGCATTATATCAAAATAAAGGAGACTATCTAATAAGAAGATCTGACAATTGTAAATATTCATGCCCCCCCCAAATGGGGGAACCAAATATACAAAACAATTAACACATATAAAGGAATTATTTGATAATAATCCAATAAGAGTAGAGAACTTTAACACCCCACTTACAGGAGCAGACAGGTCAACTAAGCAGAAAATCAAGAAGTAAACAATGACTATGAATGACACACTGGACCAGATGGACTTAACAGATATATGCAGAGCATTTCATCCTAAAGGAACAAAATATCTTTCATTTCAAGTGCACATGGGCATTCTCCAGAATAGATCACCATACTAGGTTAAAAAAAAGAAAGAAAGAAAGAAAGAAAGAAAGAAAGAAAGAAAGAAAGAAAAAAACAGCTTCCACATTTAGGAAAAGGTTGAGATTATAACATGCTTATTGTCTGATGACAATGTTATGAAACTTGAGGTCATCCACAAGAAAATATTTGGAAACACCAAAAATACATGGAGGGTAAAGGACACCCTACTAAGGAATGAATGGTTCAACCAGGAATTAAATAAGATATTTAAAAAAATACATGAAAACAAATGGTAATGAAAAGACAATGGTCCAAAACCTTTGGGATGAAGAAAAATCAGTCATAAGGGGGAAGTATAGAGTAATAGAGGCCTGCTTCAAGAAGCAAGCGAAATCTCAAATTTGCAAACTAAATTTACAAATGAAGAAGCTAGAAAAAGAACAACAAATGAAGCCTAAAGCCAACAGAAAGAGGGAATAATAAAGATTAGAGCAGAAATAAATGACAGAGAAACAAAAAAAAGTAAAGAAAGAAACAAATACATAAAAAATACTGTAGAACAGATGAGCTGGTTGAAAAATTAATAAAATTGATAAACCCCTAGCCAGACATATCAAAGAGAAATATTTACTTATCAATAAATAAAATCACAAATAAGAGAGGAGAAATCACAACCAACAGTACAGAAACACAAACAATCATAAGAGAATGTTATGAAAAATTATATGCCAACACACTGGGAAATTTGGAAGAAACTGATAAATTCCTATAAACATATAAACTACCAAAACTTAGAAAGAAAACTTGAATAGATCAATAATCAGCAAAGAAATTGAATCTTTAGTCGAAAATCTCCAAACATACCAAAGCCCAGGGCAAGAGGCTTCACAGAGGAATTACACCAAACATGTAAAGAAGACTTAATATCTACTAATCTCAAGCTGTTTCAAAAAAAAAAAAAAAGAAAGAAAAGAAAAGAAAAAGAAAAAGAAAAAAAGAAATGGAAGGAAAACTTCCAAACTCATTCTATGAGGCCAGTATTATTTTTAATACCAAAACAAGACAATGATCTCACAAACAAGGACAATTACAAACCAATACACCTCAACAAGATACTAACAAACTGAATCCAACCGTACATTAAAGTAATTATTCACCAAGATATTTTCCTGGGAAAAGAGTGGTTCAATGTTTGCAAAATCCATCAACAGGATACACAACATTATAATAAATAAAGATAGGAACCATACATTACCCTAAATAGATGCAGAAAAAGTATTTTTGAAAGTACAGCCTCCATTCTTAAAAAACAAACAAACAAACAAAAAATAAAGTATAGATGTTGGAAACATGCCTCAACATCATAAAGGCCATAAACAAAAGACAGTTAATGCCATGTGATATAGGGCAAAACTTAGAGTTTTTCCTCCATGGTGAGGAGGAAGACAGGAACATCCACTTTCACCACTCTTATTTAACATGCTACTGGAAATTCCAGCTTAACATATTAGACAACAAATAGACATATAAGGCCTCCAAATTGACAATGAAGAAGTCAAACTTTCACTATTTGCAGACAACATGATGCTATATGTAGAAAATCCAAAATATTCCATCAAAAATATCTAAACTGGTATACAAATTCAGTAAAGTTGCAGAGTGCCAAATCAACGTAAAGAATTGTGTTCTAATTCTATACACCAATAATGAAACAGCAGAAAGAGAAATCATGGAACCGATCCCATTTACAATGGGATCCCAAAAGATCTAGGCACTAAAACCCAAAAGATACCTAGGAATAAACCTAACCAAAAAGGGAAAATATCTATACTCTGAAAACTATAATACACTTATAAAATAAAATGAAGGTCACATGCAATGACACAAACACACACACACACACACACACACACACACACACACACACACAGGGAAAAACATTTATTGATCCTGAATTGGAAGAACAAATATTGTAAAAATATCTACACTACCCAAAGCAATCACCATATTTAATGCAAATACTACCAAATACCACCAGAATTTTTCAGAGAGAAAGAACAAACATTCCTAAAATTTTATGGAACCACAAAAGACCTGGAATAGCAAAAACAATCTTGAAAATAAAAAGAAAATCTGGAGACATCACAATTAGAGATGTCAAGTGATATTGCAAAGCTGTAATGATCAAGACTCTATGGTATTGTCATAAAAACAGACACATAGAACAATGGAAAATAAAAGGAAACACAGAAATGGACCCACAATTTATATGGCCAACTCAACCTCAACAAAGCAGGAAAGAATACCCAATGGGGAAAAAAAGACAGTCTCTTGTACGAATGGTGTTGGGAAAATTGGAAAGCAACTGGCAAAAGAAGAAAACTGCCTACTCTGTTACAGCATACACAAAAATAAATTCAAAATGGATGAAAGACTTAAATATTAGAGAGGAAATCATTAAAATCCTATACGAGGGGGCGCCTGGGTGGCTCAGTCAGTTGAGCTTCCGACTTCAGCTCAGGTCATGATCTCACGGTCTGTGAGTTCGAGCCCCGGGTCCGGCTCTGTGCTGACAGCTCAGAGCCTGGAGCCTGCTTCAGATTCTGTGTCTCCCTCTCTCTCTGACCCTCCCCCGTTCATGCTCTGTCTCTCTCTCTGTCTCAAAAATAAATAAACTTAAAAAAAATACTATAGGAGAACACAGGCAGTAGCATCTTTGACATTAGCCATTGCAACTTCTTACTAGATATGTCTTCAGAGACAAGGGAAACAAAAGTAAAAAAAAAAAAAAAAACTATTGGAACATTATCAAGTTAAAAAAAACTTCTGCTTAATGAAGAAAAATGAAGAAAACAAAAAGGCAACCTTCAGACATGGGGGAAATATTTGCAAATGACGTATCCGGTAAAGGGTTAGCATCTAAAATAGATAAAGAACTTATCAACCTCAACAACCAAAAAAAAAAAAATAATAATAATTCTGTTAAAAATGGGCAAACAATATAAATATATATATATATTTTTTCCAAAAAATACAAATCAAAACTACAATGAGTAGTCAGACCAGTCAGAATGACAAAAGTAACACAGGAAACAACAGATGTTTACAAGGATGTAAAGAAAGGGGAACACTCTTACACTGTTAGTGGAATGCAAACTTGTGAAAGCACTCTGGAAGATAGTGTGGAGCTTTGTCAGAAAGTTGAAAATAGAACTAGCATTCAATCCAGCCATTGCATTACTACGTATTTACCCAACAGATACAAAAATACTGACTTGAAGGGATTCATGCAGCTGATATGTATATAAACATTATTTACAACAACCAAATTATGCAAACAGCTCAAATTCCCATTAACTGATGAATGGATAATGAGATGTGAAATATATATATATATATATATATATATATATATATATATATATATAATGGAATATTACTTGGCAGTAAAAAAGAATGAAATCTTTGCCATTTGAAAAGTGGCAGATGTAGCTATAGATCCTTATGCAATGTGAAATAAGTCAGAGAGAGACAAAAACCATATGATTTCACTCATATGTGGAATTTAAGAAATAAAACAAATGAATATAGAGTGTAGGGGAGAGAAAGACAAATCATAAAACAGACCTTTAAGTAGAGAACAAACTAAGGGTTCCTGGAAGGGAGATCAGAGGGCAGATGAATTAAATGACTGGTGGTATTAAGGAGAGCACTGGTTGAGATGAGGAATAAGTGATCATTCACTAAATTCTACTCCTGAAACCAATATTACACTGTATTTCAACTAACTGGAATCTAAATAAAGATGTGAAATAAATTAAAAAAAATAGTGTTTTCATCTTGGGAGGTAAATACCCAGTGGTGCATTTCTGGATCATATTGTATTTCAATTTTTACATTTTTGCAAAAACTCCATACTGTTTTCTACAGTGATTACACCAATTTACATTTCCACCAACAATGCATGAGAGTCCCCTTTCCTCTACATCCTCATCACTATGTGTTATTTCTTGTCTTTTGGAAACTTGCTATTCCAACAGGTGCAGGTTATATCTCATTGTGTTTTTGATTTGCAATTTGTTTATGATTAATGATTTTGACCATATTGTCATGTGTATGTTGGCCAACTGTTTTTTTTTTTTCCTTTGGAAAAATGTCTATTCAGGTCCTCTGCCCATTTTTAATAAGTTTTTTATTCGTTTTGTTGGCGTTATATA
Organism: Herpailurus yagouaroundi; assembly: GCF_014898765.1. Lineage (NCBI taxonomy): Eukaryota > Metazoa > Chordata > Mammalia > Carnivora > Felidae > Herpailurus > Herpailurus yagouaroundi. The sequence continues at coordinate 419,709 of NW_024412759.1, forward strand.
AATTCTTCACGTATTTGCATATTAACCCCTTATTGGATATATTATTTGCAAATATCTTCTCCCATTCATAGGTTTGCCTTTATATTTTGTTAATGGGTTCCTTTTCTGTTGAAAAGTTTTATATCTTAGTGTAGTCCCAATAGTTTATTTTTGTTATTGTTTCTCTTGCCTGAGGCGACAAGTTCATAAATATGATGCTAATAGTAGTATCCTAGAGATTACCAAGTATATTTTCTTTTAGAATTTTATGATTTCAGGTCTCACATTTAGGTCTTCAATCCATGTGTATTGTATTTTTGTGTGTAGTGAAAGAAAGTGGCTCAGCTTCATTCTTTCCCATGTACCTGTCCAGTTTTCTCAATGCCACTTATTGGAAAGATTTGTTTTCCCATTATATATTCTCACCTTATTTGTCATAGTTTGACTATGTAAATGTGGGTTTATTTCTGTGTTCTGTATCCTATTCCACTGAGCTGTCTATTTTTGTGTCATTACTATACTGTCGTGATTACTGCAGTTTGTAGTCTATCATTAAATCTGTGATTATGATTCCATCAACTTTGTTTTTCTTTACCAAGTTTCATTAGCTAATCGAGGTTGTGTGTGTGTGTGTGTGTGTGTGTGTGTGTGTGTGTGTGATTACATATAAGTTTTAGTATTATTTGTTCAAGTTCTCTTAAAAGGTGTTATTGGTATTTTGATAGAATTGTACTGAACCTGTGGGCTGTGGGTTGCTTTACGTAGGATGGTCATTTAAAGATGTAAATTCTTCCAAAAAATGATATTGGCATATTTTTCCATTTGTTTGTGTCATTTGCAGTTTGAATGTCCTTTGTTAATTTTCTTTCTCTTTCCTCCTTTCTCTCTCTCTCTCTCTCTCTCTCTCTCTTTCTTTCCTTCTTTCTTTTGCTTGCTCTTGCTTTCTTTCTCTTGCTTTCTTGCTTTCTTGTCTAATTGTGGCAGCTAGGATTTCAGTAGTACTGTATTGAATGAAAGTGGTGACACTGGATATCCTTGTCTTCTTCCTGATCTTAGAGGGAAAGCTTTCAATTTTTGATATTTATGTATGATGCTAGATTGAATTTTTAATATATCACAATTATTAGGTTGAGTTATTTTCCCTCTAAACCCATTTGTTGAGAGTTATCAGGATGGAATGTTGTAATTTGACAAATCCTTTTCTGCCTCATTGAGATAATCATGTTTTTTTTTTAATCCTTTCTCTTATTGATGGAATTTATCAAATTGATTGGTTTGTGAACAGTGAAATACCTTTACCTCCATGGAATAAATCCTACTTGATCAGGGTTAATAATAATTTTTAATGTATTTTTGAATTTGGTTTGCTAATATTTTTGTTTTGAAGTTTTTCATGCATGTTCATCAGACATTTGCCTGTAGTTTCCTCTCTGTCTCTTTTCTCTCTCTCTCCTCTCTCTCTCTCTCTCTCTCTCTCTCTCTCTCTGCCTCTCTCTGTCTCTCTTTTTGGTCATATCTTTGGTTTTGGTATTGTGGTAATGCTGTCCTCATAGAATGAATTTGGAAGTTTTCCTACCTATTCTATTTTTTTGGAATACTTGGAGAGGAATAAGTATTAATGCTTCTTTAGATGTCCGGTAGAATTTGCCTGTGAAGCAATTTAGTCTTGCACGTTTGTTTGTTAAAAGTTTTTAAATTACTAATTCAATTTCAGTATTACTCAGTAGATTGTTCACATTTTCTATTTTTGTCCTGTTTGCGTTTTGGAAGATTGTATTTTTCTAGGAATTTAGCTATTTTTTAAAGTTGTCTAATGTTTGCATATTATTTTTTAAAATATTTTCTTATAATTCTTTGTATACCTGTTGTGTTGATTTTTTTCTCTTTTATTTTTATGTATTTATCTTCTATTTTTTTTCCTTGATGATCCTGGCTATAGATTTACGAATTTTGTTTACCTTTTCAAAGAATTAGCTCTTGGTTTCATTATTACCAATTTTTGTCTCTATTTCATTTCTTTCTGCTCTAATCTTTATTTCTTTTTTTCTAGTAGAATTTTGTCATGCTTTCCTTTTCTAGCTCATTTAGAAGTTAGGTAACTTTGTTTATTTGAGAATGCACAGCTAGCATCACAATTGGGAAAGGCTGGAAGTTCTTCCTTTAAGATCAGAACAAGACAAGTATGTCCATTCTCCAGATTTTTAGAATATAATATTGGAAATTCTATGCAGAGATTTAAAGAAGAAAAATCAATAACATCTAAATTAGAAAAAAAGGAAAATCATCATTATTTGACAATGAAATAAAACTACATAGACGACCCTAAAGCCTACACACACACACACACACACACACACACACACACACACAAATCAACCAACCAAACATAAACAATTGAAGTATAAATTAAATTCAGTAAAGATAGAAGGTATAAAACAAATATAAATAAATAAGTTTCATTTCTATACACTAATCATTAACTATCAGAAAGAAAAATTAAGAAAACAATCATTTAGAATGAAATCAAAAAGAGTAAAATGCCAAAAAAATGTAAACACCTAGAAATAAATTTAACCAAGGACATGAAATACCTGTATTCTAAAAACTATAAGACATTGATGAAAGAAGTTGAAGGAGACACAAATAAATATAAATATGTATATAGTGCTCTTGAATTGGAAGTATTGTTGTTAAATGTCCATTGTATATAACAATCTAGGGATTCAATGTAATCCCAAAGTAGCAATATTTTTATTCACAGAACTAGAAAAAAACATTCTTAAAAATTTTTTGGAACTACACACACACACACACACACACACACACACACACATACACACCAAAAAACAAAAACAAAAAAAATGAATAGCTAAAGCAATTTTTTTTCTTTTCTTTCCATGTTTTCTGTTAAATACAAATTAGTGAACATACAGAGTAAATTTAGTTCACAAGTGAAGTTTAGTGACTGAACACTTACACTCAACACGCTATAATCATCACAACTAGTGCCCTCCTAAATCCCCATCATCTATTGTTGCTCACCATTGGATGTTTTTAACAGGCAAGAGTCTGTTTCTTGGTGTTTTTCTCTTTACGCCTTCTTATTCATTTGTTATTTCTTAAATTCCACATATGAGTGAATTCATATGATATTTGTCTTTCACAGAGAGAAAGACATAGATAGATATAGATTATATAGATATAGATATAGATATAGATATAGATATAGATATAGATAATATAGATATAGAGAGATATAGATACAGATATATGCATTTTTATACTCTTTGGGTAAATACCTAGTAGTACAATTGCTGGATATTAGGGTAGGGTAGTTCTCTTTTAACTTTTTCAGGAACCTCCATATTGTTTTCCAGAGTGACTGGTCCAGTTTGAAGAACCACGAAAGTGTAAGAGACTTCCCCTTTCTCCTCATCCTCACCAACACCTGTTGTTTCCTGTGTTGTTAAGTTTAGTTACTCTGACTGTTATGAGGAGATATCTCATTGTTTTGAATTGTATTTCCCTGATGATGAGTGATGTTGAGCATCTTTTCATGTATCATTTGGTCATCTGTATGTGTTCTTTGGAAAAATGTCTTTTAATACCTTGTGCCCATATTCTAAAAGAATTTTTGATTTGTGAGTTTGAGCTTTATAGACTCTTTATACATATTTTTTGATACTAACCCTTTAGAAGATATGTTATTTGCAAAGAGGTTACTGCCTATTTCCTCCTCTAGGATTTTAATGATTTCCTCTCTAACATTTATGTCTTTCATCCATTTTTAATTTACTTTCAAATGGATGGTGTATGGTGGAACAAAGTGGACCACTTTCCTTCTTTGCTCATTGTTTTACAGTTTTTCCAACACCATTTGTACAAGTGATTGTCTTTAATTCACTGGATATTCTTTCCTGCTTTGTCTAAGTTTAGTTCAGCATATAGTTGTGGGTCTATTACTGGGTTATCTGTTCTGTTCTATTGATCTATTGGCTTCTGTTGGTGCCAGTACCATACTGTATTGATCACCACAGCTTTGTAAGATAACTTGAAACCTGGAATTGCAATGCCTCCAGCTTTGCTTTTCTTTTTCAAGATTGCTTAGTCTATTGGGGCCCTTTGTGGTTCAATACAAATGCTAGGATTATTTGTTCTAGCTCTATGAAAAATGTGGGTAGTATTTTGATAGGGATTGCTTTACATGTGCAGATTGCTTTGGGTGGCATAGACATTTTAACATTATTTTTCCTTCAATCTATGAGCATAGATTTTTATTTCCATCTCCTCTCTGTGTTCTCTTCAATTTATTTCAACAGCATTTTATACTTTTCAGTGTACAGATGATTTACCTCTTTAGCAGATTTATTTCTAGGTATTTTATAATGTTGGGTGCAATAGAAATAGGATTGATTCTTTAATTTGTCTTTAGCTGCTTCATTTTTGTTATGTTAATAATACAACTGATTTCTTTACATTGTGTATCCTTTGACTTTACAGGATTACTGTATTAGTTATAGTAATATTTTGGTGCAGAATTTTGAAATTTCTGTAACATGAAATCTGCAATTAATGTAAGTTTGACATCTGCCTTATGTATTTGGATTCTTTTTTTTTTTTTTTTTTTGTATTGTCTGATTGCTGAGGCTAGGACTTCCAGTATTATGTTAAGTAACAGTGATGAGAGTCAATATCCTTGTCTTGTTCTTGACCATAGATAATATATGGCTTTGTTGTTATTTTTGTTGTTGCTTACGTATGTTCTCTCTATACCTATCTTGTTGAGGGTTTTTAAATCAAGAATTGACTCTATACTTTGATAAATGTTTTTTTTTTTCCCGAATCCATTGAGAGAATCATATATGTAATTCCTTTCTTTTATTGAGGTACTGTATCACATTGATTGATTTGTGAATATTGTAGCATCCTTGTACCACAGGAATAAATACGACTTGGTCTCTGTTAATGGTTGTTTGATATAGTGTTTGATTCCATTTTCTGGTGTTTTCTTGAGAATTTTTGCATCCATGTTCATTAGGGATATTTGCCTGTAGTTCTCCCTTTTTTTTTAGTGGATACTTCATCTGATTTTGGTGTCAGGGTAATGCTGACCTCATAGAATGAATTTGAGAGGTTTTTTTTTCAAATTAGTAATTTTTGGAATAGTATGAGAAGAATGGGTATTAATTATTCTTTAACTGTTTAAGCCACCTGCCCTGTCAAGCCATCTGCCCCTGGGCTTTTGTTTGTGGGTAGAATTTTTATTAGGAATTTAATGTCTTTGCTGGTTATTCATCTGTTCAAGTTTTCTCTTTCTTCCTGTTTCTGTCTTAGTAGGTTATATGTTTTTTGGGTTTTATCCACCTCTTCCTAGTTGTCCAATTCACTGGAATATATATTTTTCATAATATGCTGTCATACTTGTTTGTGTTTCTGTAGTGTTGGTTGATATCTCTCTTCTCTCATTTATCATTTCATTTACTTGCATTCTTTCTCTTATCTTTTTGATACGTCTGGCTATGTGTTTATCAATATTATTATTATTATTATTATTATTATTATTATTTGTAGATCCTGCCCCTGGTTTCATTGATCTCTTCTACTGTTTTGTTTGTTTGTTTCTGTATCATTTATTTCCGTTTAAATTTTCATTACTACTTTCCTTCTGTTGGCTTTAGGCTTTGTATTCCTTTTTTTAAATTTTTGTCTTTTTGCCTACTTTAAGTGTAAGGTTAGGTTTTTTATTTGAGATGTTTCTTCCTTCTTGAGGTAGGTATTGTTCTACACTTCCTTTGGAACCATATTTGCCATATCCTTAAAGTTGTGGAGCATTGTGTTTTTATTTTCATTTCTTTCCACATATTTTTTCTTTCTATTTTGATTTCCTTTTGGACCCACTCATTCCTTAAAACCACGTTCTTCAACCTCCATATGTTTGTGGTCTTTCCAGTGTGTGTGTGTGTGTGTGTGTGTGTGTGTGTGTGTGTTTACTTCAAGTCTCATAGCATTTGAATGTTTCAAATCTCAATTATTGCATTTTTCACTTCTGACTAATTTTTTGTTTGTTTGTTTACCTCTTTTATCTCTTTAAAGATATAAAGGGTCTCTTTTATCTCTTTAATGAGATAAAGACTTTATGGGCCTCCTTAAAATCTTCCAATTTTTTTCAAGCCCACCTAGAATCTTATGATGGCTGCTTTAAATTATCCTTCAGGAATAGTACCTTTATAGGTTTTACTTAGATCTGATTTGATATTATATTTTTGTGTCATACCAGATGATTTCTCAGTCCTGGAATTTTCTCTAAATCTCTGACTTTCAGTGGTTCTAGGAATGCCTGTTACATTTCCTGCTACTGAGAGTAGTTGCTTTATGAGGGGTCATATAGTGTCCAGGACCTGATGCTTTAGGGATTCTCTCTGGAGTGACCTACATATACTCTGCTCCTGTGTTTTGGCTGCACTATCATTTATGCCATTCAGCTTGAGAGGTAGACTTTTCCTGACTTGCAAGTATTTGGACCTTTGCCAGAGTGTGTCTAATTTTATCTAGGTATGCTCTGGTCTGCTTGTTAAATAAGAACTGATGTGACTTCAACTACGACTGAAGCTTTGCATAACACTGATTGTGAGACATGGTTGGGCAGCATTTCTGCTTGTCCTCTGAAGAAGAAGCTTGTCTAGCTGGGACTGAGGCACACTTGACAGATGAGGGGAATAGTGGCTGAACACAGGGGGGAGGACTTGGTGTAAGCAGGGTAGGCAGCCAGTCTCAGCACTGTGGATTTACTAAATGTTGTTCTGTGTTTATGCTGAAAGGTGGGGGATTGAAACATCAACAACCAAATCCTTTATCTCCAGTGAGGGGTTATTGCATTGTTGCTCTCAGAGAAGCACTGTCAGAAGAGCAAAGAACCTTCCCCTGTGTGTCTCCAGTGTTGGTGTGTTTCAGATCCTCATCTTCATGCTGTTTGCCTCTAAGTTGTTTGCCTGACTTTTAGCCAGGAGCATTGCAGTGCTCTCTGGCCTCTTTCTCAACCAGGCCACTGACCTTAAATCTCCAGACGTTAAGCCTGTTGAAAAAAAAAAAAAAAAAACACCTCAAGGATATCAGTCCCTCTGTTTGTCCCAGCCAATGGCTTTGAGGAAGTCTCCTCCTTGTGCATTCCCCTGTGTTTTCCTTGCTCTCATGTCTTTCTCTGCAGCCAGGACTCTCTCCCCTCCCCAGCACCTAGGGTCCATGTGTCTCCAAACCATATCTCTGCATTTGCTATTCCTTGATATGTCCTCTTTTCTCCGTCAAGGGTGGGCTTTTTCTATCAGTCCTCAGTTTGATTTCTTGGGTATTCAGAATGATTTGACAGTTCTCTAGTGTGTTTGAGGAAGGAGAAAAGCCTGGGAACCTCCTATTACGCAGCCTTCTTAGCTCTGAAGCAGGCAAACTTGATAAGAAAGGAAAAGCTGAAGGTATCACTCTCCTGGTTTTAAAGTATAATATAAAGCTACCATAATGAAAACAGTACTTTTACTGGCACTAAAGTAGACAAATAGATAGATCAATACAACAAAATAGAAAACCCAAAAACAATTCCACACTTATACGATCAATTATTCAATGACAAAGAAGGCAAGAATATACAATGGGGAAAATACCCTTTCAATAACTGATGTTGAGAAGACTATACACAGATACTTACAAAATAATGAAATTTGACCATTTTCATACCATAGACTAAAGTAAACTGATAAATGGTGAAACATGTAAATGTAAGATCTAAATCATAATCCTCTTAGAAGAAAACATAAGCAGTAAATTCCTTGACAACAGTCTGAACAATAATTATTTAAACTGATTCTTCAGGCAAGGAGAGGAAAAACAAAAAAAACAAAAAAACAAAAAAAAAAAAAACCTGTTAAGACTGTCCCAAAATAAATGTTTTTTTTTTTTCCCAAGCAAAGGAAACAATTAACAGAACGAAAACCTAGTGAATGGGAATAGATATTCCAATCATATATCTGATAAGAGACTAATATCCAAAATATATAATAAAATCATGTGATTCAATAACAAAAACTCAAAGAGCCCAGTTAAGAAATGTGCAAAATATATGACTAGAATTTTACAAAAACAGACATACATATGGCCCACAGTCACAGGAAAATATGCTAAACATCACTAACCATTGAGTAAGTATGTATCAAAACCACATACTGATATAATCTAACACCTGTCTCAATGGAAAGTATCAAAAAGGAAACAATACATGGCAAAGACATGGAAAGGGAATACTGTGAACTGTCAGTGGCAATATAAATTATTGCACCAATTATTGAAAACAGTTTGGGTTTCCTTAAAAAAATAAAAATAGAATTACTGTATTGTCTGGTACCTCCAGTACTAGGCATTTACCTGAAGAAAATGAAAACACTAACTCAAGGCATTCACTCTCTATGTTTATCACAACATTGCTTACATAACAAAGATATGGAAGTAACATATTATCCAATGAGACTTGAATGGATAAAGATAACATAGTAATTTTGTGCACATATATAATGGAAATTTACTTAACCATAAAAAAGAATAAGACCTTGCCATTTAAGACAGCATGGGTATGTTTAGATGGTACTATGCTAAATGAAGTAAATCAGAAGAAGAAAATCAAATAACCTATGGTTTCACTTACATGTGAAATATAAATATCAAAACAAACTATTAAACAAAACAAAGCAGAAACCATTATTAAATACGGAAAGCAAACTGATAGTTGTTATAGGGGATGTGGTGGGGATGAAACAGGTAAAGGCAATTAAAAGTTTTCATTCTCCAGGTACAAAAGAAATAAAGCATGGTTATGTAATATACCCCATATAGAATGTACTCAATTGTACTGTATAAATTTTGGATGGCAATATATAATAAATAGACTCATTTTGCCTATGATTTAATAAAATATATAAGCATAGAAACACTGTGTTTTATACCAGAAACTAATAAAGTACATCATATCAATTATTCTTCCATTAAAAAATAAAAATCTTCCTGGGTGAATAAAGGTTTAAGATATTCACATTTTTTACTCTCCTAAGCATAGGTATGAGATACAGAAATATATACTTTACTCTCATTCTCTTTGAGTGACTTCATATGTTGTAGTCTCTAAGTCTAAACACTTCTCTCTTGGCCAGCAAGAGAGTGGTACACAGGATGAAAAGCGAGAGATGGCTAATGTTGGGAAAAGATGGGACCCCCAAATAAGGGTCCTTGCTCCATTTTCATTAGTATCAGAAGGCTTACAAACATGGTGATGGACGTGCACAAAGAGACAATGAAACTGAACATTAACTTAGGGACATACGGGAAAGGGAGTCTTGAAGATATTCTGGGCTAGGGGTTTGCATTAATACAAAACAAAATCTTGGTGCCGGTCAGTCAGGAAGAAGGTTATTTACAGAGGACAGGAGGACCACCCCTGTTTATCCTAGCTAGCCTAGGGGATGAGACAGGTAGGACACATGATCTCAGGGTTAATAAGTGCACCTTTTCTTTTCTTAAGCATCTCCACTCGGGAAAGCTTCATCTGCAGTGCAGTGCAGCTGTGTATAGCACAATTTCCCTGTTTACTTAAGTTGGTCCTTCCCTCCTGTGGAAGCAGCTTTCTGCTATCATACTACATTGGGGGGGGGGAGTTTTTGCCCTGAATACTTAACCTTGCTTACCTTATATACCTTTGTATTATGGGCTTTTGTCCCTCACTCTATTCTGGGTGTTTTTGCATCTGCCTCTCTATCCTCACATCCTAATCTTGTTTACCCAAACTTGGGTGTGAGCACCCTATGGCTTTGTATTTCTTTATGCCTTGTTAACCCATTGGTATAAGCCCAGGGAGTTTCTAAGCTTATTCCCCACAGTTCCTGTTTTTGTTTCTTTGTTTGTTTTTCTTGGTTCTTCTAGTTTTGTATTTGAGAACAATCATAATAAGCTCCTGGTTCTTCCTTTGCTTTTGGGTGGCCTGAAGAGTAATTCTGCAAAGACATAAAAGGAGGCATAGTAAAAGCATTCTACTTCTCAGAGTTATTCAGAATTTGAGATGGGTGCTAGCCATAAGTGAGAAAAGATTTAGGTCACACCACATTTCCCAGGAATCAGCCCATTCATTTTTAAGCTGATCCTCTGCATATTGTAGCTGTTGGCTCAATGTCATATCTAAATTTCTATATTGTCGAGAGGTGGGAAGAAAAGACACTGCGAAGGTGTGTCTGGACAGCATCCCAAGACTGGGAATGATTATAAGGAATTCCAGTCATGCAAATATGCTGGTAGTTAGGGTCACAGGGCAGTTTAGAGTGGAGAAACAAAGCCTCCTGTTCCTTTCTAATAAATTACACTGTAGCCTCAAGAGCCTTGAGGGCAGCCAAGACTTGTTTATCAATGGAGATCTGGCTTAATAAATTCTGTGGTAGTGTTGGCCATAAATTTATTGAGGACATTGGCTGTCTGGATAGTATGATGTAAGCTGACTCAAGATGCAGAGGCAGAGGCGATAATGCCTACTGCTGCTGCTAGAATGCCCATGATTAACAGGCCAATTTTTTTTTCCATACAGCAGAGTGCCAGTGTTGAATAAGCTTGGAACGAGCACCTAGTCCTGATGGATCATATAGATATCAGAGCTATTAATAGGAACCCAGGCTGAGACGCGCTAAGTACTAATAAGGAGGAGATATTTATTTAATTGGATGATATTATTATTACTTACACAAGACACAAACCAGCCTTGGGAAGTAAAGATATTATAATTATTTCCAAGTTGCCAGATCTGTAAGGTGGAGGTAGCAAAGAGAATGTAGAGAGAAGGGACACAAATAGCGGTCCATTGTACAGGGAGGCCCAAGTTAGGTTAACATGCCATTTTACATAAATTTCACCGTGGCTAATAGTACAAGTGAAGAGGGGAAGACCTAGCGTCCAAAGATTAACAAGACAAGATTCTTTAATTTTACTTTATAAGCAGAAATTATAGGGTCAGACAAACCTCCATCTTTTCAAAAAATACTCTCCTTACTAAACTGGTAAAAGGATATGGTCTTATTAGAATATATTTTCAAGATGTCCTCTAGGACCCATGTCAATAATAGTCCAATTTCCCCAGTAAAGATTATGATCAGTCTCTCCATAGCAGTTTTTCTGAGGAATAATGTTCCAGGGGTGGTCTGAATATTTGAGAATAGAGCAAGCTACAACATTAGGAGTGTGAGATATGTTTTTTGTTGAGGTATACCAAAACTTGCAGCTGAGAAAAAAGTAATATTGTCTGGGCTTGTAGAGGTTTAGGGCTGTACATGTAAAAGCTAGTTGGTTTTTAGTTTAAGGAAAGCAGATAAGTTGTTGAGTTTAGAAACACACATAGGAGGTGCTGAAGTAAGCCACCATTGAGGTCTTAGCATATAAAGCCAATGCTTTTGTTCAGCTTGGAAGGGAGGGTTAAGATTGGCTCCTCCCATGGACTCAGTGTCATTTTTGCTAATAGGAATATCCTGGTCTAGGAGTGTTAGGCTATCAAATATAGGTGGGTTAAGGAGATGAGCCCAATATGAATATGGAGCTTGGCATGGACAAAAGAGGGCAAGGAGTATCATCAGAGTTACCCATATTGAATTTCTGTCAATGATGGAGATCATGGCTATCAGGTGCGAGTCAGGGGTGTATGCAGTACCATTGTGTTGTAAGAGGATGCTGGCCTGTTTAGACAGGTGTTTAAGGCTGCCCCATATTATATCAGGAACAAGGACTTGCTTTTGTGGAGTGGTTTCAGGATGAGGAGTCCATGAAGAGGCTTCTTCCATCTTGAAGAAGAGGGCCAGTGACTGCTCACTCAGTCATTCTCTGGAAGTCTTGGTTCATTGGAACATATCCTAGGGGTCTCCACCCTGCCACAGTATGGCTTCACCAACTGACAGGGGATCCACAGTGGTTCGGAATCTGAAAGAACACAAACATACCCTCAACTCCAGGTGAGAAGTTTAGTGGGCCCAGACCATGTGCACCCCCCTTCAGGGGTCTTGTACAACACCATAGGGTGAGAGGGCTTATCTTATTTTGAAGAATATCACTCAGCTACAGTTAGTCCTTGAGGATTAAGATTTTTAAAGTTAAGAGTAATCATAGTATAATTAAGAAGGAGCTGAGGTTTTAATGCAAACAACCAGGGGTATCTCCCCCTTTTTGTTTTATGTAACATGTTTTTGAGCATAATATATGCTTATTTTAAAATTGTTTCGCTTTGTGGATTATAAGGAATAGGTAATTCTAACCAAGGTTAAAGTAAAGCAACTTAAAAGGATGTGTTGTCTTGTTGTTTTACTCTTTTAATTAAAATTATATTCATTTTCTTATTTACTTATTCATTTATCGCCATTAACAAAAATGTATTTTTTCTCTGGTTGTCATAGGATGCATTAATTTTATTTAAGCTCAACAGTAACTTACTTATTGATCATTGGCAATTGAAGGAGGGGGCTAAAGGGCCAAAGTCAAGGTCTATCCCCCTGTTTTCTCAACAATGCCCACATAAATATGTTTCATCCATGTGGACATCCATTTGTGGCATACAATGGACTAAGTTTAGTAAAGTGGCTCCCATGTATCTTAGTAAAAACTCTTCATATATCATCCATCCCTCACATGCCATAGGCACCCATTCCTCTGCTAAACAGGAACAACACAAATGTGGAAGACTGAGGCTGGCAACCTCATTTTGATGAGTATTGTCATTATTTTACCAGCCTTTGGAAAAAAAGGAGGCAGAATTATAATTGTAACCCTGTGTACTTTTAAAATCCATCTGTTTTAACCTTAGTCCTTCCTGTCCATACATAAAATTTATTTTTAAAGATTTTTCTTGGGGCGCCTGGGTGGCGCAGTCAGTTAAGCGTCCGACTTCAGCCAGGTCACGATCTCACGGTCCGTGAGTTCGAGCCCCGCGTCGGGCTCTGGGCTGATGGCTCGGAGCCTGGAGCCTGTTTCCGATTCTGTGTCTCCCTCTCTCTCTGCCCCTCCCCCCTTCATGCTTTTTCTCCCTCTTTCCCAAAAAAAAAAAAAAAAAAAAAAAAAGATTTAAAATGTTAAAGGTTTAGGTCACCAAAGACACTGAAAGCTATCTTAACAATTACCTATGAAAACTATGAGGCAAACAAAGTTAACCATTATTTTCAGTTATCCTTTTGTTAATAAATTGGAAGAGAGATAACATGAGCTTATTTGAACTTAAGTAAACCTTCGTAGAATAAAGTTTTATAATTTGAAAGACATGCCTATATTAATAATATTTCATCTATGTCCCCTTAAAAGTTTACCACTGTTAATATTTTCCCATGGAACCAGTGAAGAAATCTACAATTTAAGGTTTTTTTTTTTTTTTTTTTTTTTTTTTTTTTTTTTTTTTTTTTTTTTCTGTTTGATAGCCTGGGGAGAAGGAGTTGATGACCTCTGAGGTATTGAAGAGATGAGCAGATACCAATTTTTGTTTTGTTTTGTTTTGTTGTTTTGTTTTCCATTAGTGGAATTAAACAGTATATGTCAGGCCAGAGAAGACTGGGAAGTTCCCAGAAACAAAAGGAGTTTTGGCAGCTGCTTAGGAATATTCCTTAAAATCTCCATTCCAAGGTACACTAGGCAGAGACAATTGGCTCTATTCATCATAGTCTTTAATTCAGGAAATGAATGAGAGAGAGGCCCTTAGATACAATTAGAGTAACCAGAAGGCATAGGGAGAAACGGTGAGAGAGAGGGAAAGAGTTAGAGTCTCCTATATTAGGGATAGCCTGTGTAAAATACACTGCACTATTTTCAGCGCATTGCTTTACTGACAATAATTGGAGCTGGGCTTGCTACCTTGGTTGGGAATACTGCCTCGTGTCAGACAATTGTTCAAAAGACACCAGAATAGCAGCAGCAAAGTTCTGCATAGCACAAGCCACACAAGCATCATGAAATTCCTGAGCAAAGACAGCATATTGGGCCGGAATCAGGATGATTTTCATGAGACAGCCCCAGCAACAGACACACTTGGAATAAGTGCCACAAATAGTTTCCAAAATACCTATCATAAAAGGGATATGAAGGCGGTAGAGTTGAACTGCTTTCTGTAATTCCTTTACTGTTTGGAAGGGCAAGCTTTCATGGACATATTGTCCATTTTGCCTCACAACAGGAAACAGCCGGGATTCACAGGCCTTATGGACTTCTTTAAGGCACTTTTGCATTGGGGTAAGGACCTTATCAGAGTCGGTTGATGAAGTTTTTTGAGGCTCGATGTCGTCCCACCCTTTGGGGGGAGGAGGAGTATCTGTTGGCTGTAAAAGTGCCAGAGGCACAGCCTGATTATAGGTGGACCAAGGTTTTCCATTCATCTTAGATAACTCTATATCTTCATATACGTTGTCTGAGCTCAAGGGGAGAAGGCAGTGCAGATGACGGACCAAGTGAGGTTTACTTCAGGGGGGCATTATCCCCTTAAGAATACCTGCCTTTAATATTTTCCCTACTCATTCCCACACATCAAAATCATAATTTCCTGGTTTGTGGAACCAAGGGCAATTTTGTTGGACAGCCATCAATAATTTAAGGAGAGCCTTATAGTTTGAGTCATCCTTGCTGTCTCTCCTAGTGACTGAAGAATTCAAATATAGAGCTTTTGTTCAGGGGCTGGCTAGAGAGTCAAGAGCTAGGGAGTTTCCTATGGGAGATCTTTCAGAGAGTTCTGCAACAGAGAATCCTAATATAGTTTCACTTTATCTCTTACCTCAGCAGGTAGAGACTATACCAGACGTGTTTTTTTTTTTTTTTTTTTGGAGATTTTTTTTTTTTTTTTTTTATTTTTTTTTTTTTGTTTCTTTTTTTTTGTGAGAGAGAGAGAGAGAGAGAGAGAGAGAGAGAGAGAGAGAGAGAGATAAAGAGAGAGAGCAGTGGAGGGGCATAGAGAGAGGGAGACACAGAATCCCAAGCAGGCTCCAGGCTCTGAGATGTCAGCACAGAGCCTAATGTGGGACTTGAACCACAAACTGTGAGATCATGAACTGAGCTGAAGTCTGATGCTTAACTGACTGAGCCACCCAGGTTCCCCTTTTTCTTGGAGTTTCTTACCTGTTTCATGGCATCCTACACTCCTTGTGTCTCACCTCCTGACCATGTTGGCTCCTTGCCCACATTGGCCAGTAGTCCCCCTTTCCTTCTATCATGTTGGGATCACCATCTGTCATAGGTTCTAAGTGTAACATTCTCTCTTAGCCAGCAAGAGAGCGGGGTGAAGGATGAAAACCGAGAGATAGATAATGTCCTGGAAAAGACAAGAGCCCCAAATAAGGGTCCTTGCTCCATTTTCATTAGGATCAAGAGGCTTACAAACATGTTGATGGATGTGCACAAAGAGACAAGGAAACTGTGAACATTAACTTGGAGACGTGAGGGAAAGGGACTGGAAGGTATTCAGGGTTAGGGGTTTGGGTTAATACAAAACAAAATCCTGGTTTCAGGAAGTCAGGTGGTTGGTTGTTTACAGCAGACATGAGGCACCACCTCTGTTTATCGTAGTTAGCTTAGGGGATGAGACAGGTAAGACATGTGATCTCAGGGTTAACAAGGCACCTTTTCTCTTGTTAATCACCTATGCTCTGGGTAGCTTCATCCACAGTGCAGCACAGTGGTCTATAGCCCAATTTACCTGTTTACCTAACTTGGTGCTTCCCTGCTGTGGAAGCAGCTTTCTGCTACAGTACTAAAGGGGAGTGTTTTTGCTCTGAACACCTAATCTTACTTACCTCATATATATCTTTGTATTGTGGGCCTTTGCCCCCCTCTCTATTCTGGGTGTTTTTGCACCCCCTCTCTATTATGGATGCCTTTGCACATCACTCTCTCTCTTGGGGACCTAATCCTGTTTATCCAAACTCGGGTGTGAGAATCCTATGGCTTTGTACTTCTTTATGCCTTTTTAACCCATTGGTGTAAGCCCAGGGAATTTCTAAGCTTATCCCCCACATTCCTACAATGGTCATATCTATAATATTTAATGTAAGAGAAATAATGATTGAAACTGTTTCAAAACTTTGAAATGAGATGGTAATACTTGTTACAGAGTTGTGCTTTGGAGACACTTGATGGAGGGCAGCTCAGAACTACTAAATACCCAAGAGATCACACTCTTCTCTGGAGAATATCACCCTCGGTGGTGCTGGAGGGTCATGACTCAGACCTCTCTGAATCATGGTGCAGGTTCTCAAACTCTGTCAAGTATCTCTAGTGGGTCAAAGTTGTATTTATTTATTATCCAGCTGCATAGCACTTGGATCACACACACAAAATACATAGTTTCCAAATTCCATCTGTCATGTGCTGAACCACATTCACAGAGCAATGAAATGTCAGAATTTTTAGTTTCACTCTCTAACTTACTTGTGTTTCCTTCTTAAAGGTAAACTCCAGGAAGAAGATGGTAAGTCATTACTTCCTTGTGTTTATTGGATTGATCTCGATATCAAAAGATAAGATTTGTTAAAAAGAATATTTAGGAGAAAAACATTTGGTAAAGATAAAAGGAAATTAATACTGATACGAATTTGGGGTTGTGCATTTCCTTATCTTTGTCTTCATTAGGTTAAGTTTCCATGAGCTCTGTTGGATCATTGGGTGTATAATACCAAGGAGTTTGCAAGTATTGCTTTGATTCTACATAGAGGAGAAGCTGGTTAATACCTGGGCAAAATAGAAAAGGAAGGTCTGCAGTAACCCACCAGAAATCCTGAACAGGCACATGGTGCTACATTTCAATGCAGAGCACAGCCTGGTCCACCATCCAAATCTCTACTAATGTTACCTATTCTCATTTTTTGTTGGCTAGTTTCCAGCATACATTGAACTTGCCAATCCATGTCATTGAAACCGAGAAAAGCAAGCTTGTGTCAAATGCAAGTGTAGAATCTTTTTTTCTCTTCTGCATTTTCAAAACATCCTCATGTTTTGAGGATTCTTTCTAGCCTCCTCTGACCCCCTCACATTTTAAATCTTTCCTCATGTGCTAACAGACGAGTTTCCAAGGTATGAATGGGTGTTTGTATTATCATCAGTGTATGCTCTCTCTGAAGTGTCGGGGAAAATTCATGTCTTTCAATGCAAGGAATTCTTCTTGGCATGAGTGATGAAGACTGATTCACTGTAACAGGTTATTCCTGACTCTGGATATATTCCTCTCTCAAAGGCTTGCTCATCCTGTCCCAGTCTCTTGAAGTACAGATCCCATGTGTAATGTGGATGAACTTTTCTTAGGGAATATCCTATCATGAGCTCCACACAATCAACAGATGGAGGGACATAGACTGACTTAGTTCTTGTAGAAAGGAAACTGTAGACAATGGAATTATGAGCATATTTCATGATACTCCAGAGTCCCTGAAAGTCTTCACATTTTTCTGCATTATATGTCAAACTGTTAAATATCATTTGCATAAGCTTTGATATTCTGTATCCATATTTTATGTTTTTGTTTTGATTTTTTCATTTTTATTTTTTACCTTTTGACCTTGTTACTTAAGAGAGCGTTAGTTATTTTTTTTAATTTTTTTTAACGTTTATTTATTTTTGAGACAGAGAGAGACAGAGCATGAACGGGGGAGGGTCAGAGAGAGAGAGGGAGACACAGAATCTGAAACAGGCTCCAGGCTCTGAGCGGTCAGCACAGAGCCCGATGCGGGGCTCGAA
>NW_024412760.1:0-40739 GCF_014898765.1 Herpailurus yagouaroundi
TACATCTTTGGTTAGATTTATTCCTAGGTATTTTATGCTTCTTGGTGAAATTGTGAACGGGATCAGTTTCTTTATTTGTCTTTCTGTTGCTTCATTGTTAGTGTATAAGAATGCAACTGATTTCTGTACATTGATTTTGTATCCTGCAACTTTGCTGAATTCATGTATCAGTTCTAGCACTTTTGGTGGAGTCTATTGGATTTTCCATGTATAATATCATGTCATCTGCAAAAAGCAAAAGCTTGACTTCATCTTTGCCAATTTTGATGCCTTTGATTTCCTTTTGTTGTCTGATTGCTGATGCTAGCACTTCCAACACTATGTGAAACAACAGCGGTGAGAGTGGGCATCCTTGTCGTGTTCCTGATCTCAGGGAAAAAGCTCTCAGTTTTTCCCCATTGAGGATGATATTAGCTGTGGGCTTTTCATAAATGGCTTTGATGATGTGTAAGTATGTTCCTTCTATCCTGGCTTTCTCAAGGGTTTTTATTAAGAAAGGGTGCTGGATTTTGTCAAAGGCCTTTTCTGCATCGATTGACAGGATCATATGATTCTTCTCTTTTTTTTTTTTTATTAATGTGACGTATCACGTTGATTGATTTGCGAATGTTGAAGCAGCCCTGCATCCCAGGAATGAATCCCACTTGATCATGGTGAATAATTCGTTTTATATGCTGTTGAATTCGATTTGCTAGTATCTTATTGAGTATTTTTGCATCCATATTCATCAGGGATATTGGCCTGTAGTTCTCTTTTTTTCCTGGGTCTCTGTCTGGTTTAGGAATCAAAGGAATACTGGCTTCATAGAATGAGTCTGGAAGTTTTCCTTCCCTTTCTATTTCTTGGAATAGCTTGAGAAGGTTAGGTATTATCTCTGCTTTAAACGTCTGGTAGAATTCCCCAGGGAAGCAATCTGGTCCTGGACTCTTATTTGTTGGGAGATTTTTGATAACCGATTCAATTTCTTTGCTGGTTATGGGTCTGTTCAAGCTTTCTATTTCCTCCTGATTGAGTTTTGGAAGAGTGTGGGTGTTTAGGAATTTGTCCATTTCTTCCAGGTTGTCCAGTATGTTGGCATATAATTTTTCATAGTATTCCCTGATAATTGTTTGTAACTCTGAGGGATTGGTTGTAATAATTCCATTTTCATTCATGCTTTTATCTATTTGGGTCATCGCCCTTTTCTTTTTGAGAAGCCTGGCTAGAGGTTTGTCAATTTTGTTTATTGTTTCAAAAAACCAACTCTTGGTTTCGTTGATCTGCTCTACAGTTGTTTTAGATTCTATATTGTTTATTTCTGCTCTGATCTTTATGATTTCTCTTCTTCTGGTGGGTTTAGGCTGCCTTTGCTGTTCTGCTTCTAGTTCCTTTAGGTGTGCTGTTAGATTTTGTATTTGGGATTTTTCTTGTTTCTTGAGATAGGCCTGGATTGCGATGTATTTTCCTCTGAGGACTGCCTTCGATGCATCCCAAAGCGTCTGGATTGTTGTATTTTCATTTTCGTTTGTTTCCATATTTTTTTTTATTTCTTCTCTAATTGCCTGGTTGACCCACTCATTTGTTAGTAGGGTGTTCTTTAACCTCCATGCTTTTGGAGGTTTTCCAGACTTTTTCCTGTGGTTGATTTCAAGCTTCATAGCATTGTGGTCTGAAAGTATGCATGGTATGATTTCAATTCTTGTAAACTTATGAAGGGCTGTTTTGTGACCCAGTATATGATCTATCTTGGAGAATGTTCCATGTGCACTCGAGAAGAAAGTATATTCTGTTGCTTTGGGATGCAGAGTTCTAAATATATCTGTCAAGTCCATCTGATCCAATGTATCACTCAGGGCCCTTGTTTATTTATTGACCGTGTGTCTAGATGATCAATCCATTTCTGTAAGTGGAGTGTTAAAGTCCCCTGCAATTACCACATTCTTATCAATAAGGTTGCTTGTGTTTATGAGTAATTGTTTTATATATGTGGGGGGCTCCTGTATTCAGTGCATAGACATTTATAATTGTTAGCTCTTCCTGATGGATAGACCTGTGATTATTATATAATGCCCTTCTTCATCTCTTGTTACAGCCTTTAATTTAAAGTCTAGTTTGTCTGATATAAGTATGGCTACTCCAGCTTTCTTTTGGCTTCCAGTAGCATGATAAATAGTTCTCCATCCCCTCACTCTCAATCTAAAGGTGTCCTCAGCCATAAGAGACTTTTAAATACAGAGAGCAAACTGAGGGTTGCTGGTGGGGAGCTGGTTGGGGAATGGGCTAAATGGGTGATGGGCATTGGGTAGGATGCTTGTTTGGATAAACAATGGGTATTGTATGTAAGTGATGAAACACTGGTTCTACTCCTGAAAGAAATACTGCCCGGTATGTTAGCTAACTTGAATTTAAATAAAAAGATTTTTTAAGTAAATGAACTATTTATATATACAACTAGTTGGGTTTATCTAAGAGCTTTGTGATCAATAAAAATAAAAATCCAGTCTCCAAACTTCATATATTATATGATTCATTTATATAATTTTCTTGAAGTTACAGAAGTTGAAATGGCAAAGTTATAGAAATTGAAAACAGATTAGTGGTTGCCATGGGTTATGGGTAAGGTGGAGGATAGGTAAGTCAGTGTGATTATAAAAGAATTTTTATATTTATTTATTCCACATTCTGTGTGGAATCCTTGTGGTAATAGAAATAGTCTGTATTTTGACTGGTGATAGACACATAAACTTACAAAATTGAAATCTACTGTGACAAAATCTAAAAGAACCAAATGTGTACACACACACACACATACAGGAATCAAGGTAAAACTGGAAAAATCCATACAAGTTTATTAGATTACAGCAATGCCAGTATCCTGGTTGTGATATTGTACTACAGTTTTGCAGGATGTTACCATTGAGGGAAACTGGACAAAGAGCATACAGGATCTTTCTGTATTCTTTCTCACAACTACATTTACATTTATCTCAAAATAAAAAGTTTAATTTAAAAAAAGATAACCATTTAAAACTTGTCTTCATCCTCTGATGGACATAAATACTGTTCTTGCAATCAGGTGGACACAGTATAGAGCAGAGGAGAAAGATTTCCGGAATCTGGTTCTTCATGATTTCATTGAGCTACTGTAGCAAACAAATCTGAATCCTTCTCAATCTCTGGACTTTTCACTATTCAATATAATACTTTCCTCATGGTTTAAGCCATTTTGAATGAATTATTCATTACTTGCTGCCTAAAATATTCTTAATGATATTCATATAATCTGTAGCTGTTATTGTCATTTGATTTGCTGTTAAGTTCACATATAATGATTTTTCTGCATGTGTCTAATGTGTCCAAGAGTGGAGTTTTTACTTTTTTTCCTAGAATGTGTTTAGTTCTCTTGATCTGCATGCTCACACGTTTTCTTACTTAGCCAGATGTTCTTCACTTACACTTTGAGTATTGCTTCAGTTGCAGCTAGGGTGGATCCTCCTCAGGAACACCCACAAATGTAAGGCCCTTTCCCTGTTTTCCCTTATGATTATTGCTTTTGCCATCATTTTCACCTATTTACTCTTTGCGACAGATTGTTTAATTTCCTTGAATGACACTAATATATGCTTTTACTGTTCCTACACAATAAAACTTTTTCTGCTGCCTCAAATGTAAATTTTAAATCTGCTACTATATTTTACTTTACTTTATGTGACATTTTAGTGATGAGGAAACTCTGGTTTGAAGATTGAAGGAAATGTTACAAGGGCACACAGCTGAAATGAGATTCAAACACAGATGTGTCTGACTTTAGAGGTGGTACTTTGGACCACAGTGCTCTTCTGAACTGGTAGTTGATAAGCAAGAAGGAAATTTAGTGCTGTGTCACTGCATAACCTTATTATTAAAATCTTCAAGAAGAAATTAGAGGTGAGCTTATTTTAAAATCTGACAGACTCATGATTGTGACAAAGAGGACAAATAGCCCATTGTATGGACATTCGTGTTGTCAGTTAAGCACTTTTTCATTCTCTGCCTCTTAGAATAAAGGAGAAAGGAATTTGTTACTGTGTTCCTTGCTACAGCAATGCTTTGATCCCCATAAATATGGGCCTTTCACTATGCTGAGATTGGAGGGGATCCCAACTTGTGAATTACAAAGAAAAACTGATCATATAAGTAGAATTAGATAGTTCATTGGACAGCTCTATTTTTCTACTCCCTGCTTCCATCACTGATAATCACAGGCATGTCCACTACATCTTTCCCTTGTTCCTGATTTCCTTCCTTTTGGTTAAGGTCTCTATCTCATTCTAAGTATGGAGGCACTGTTATGCACTGAGTGTATGTGTCTTCCCCAAATTCATACACTAAAACCATGATATCTATTATTATAGTATTTGGAGGTGGAACATTTTGAAAAGTAATTAGATTTAGATGAGGTCAGGGGATGAAACTTGCATCTGATTAGTGCCCTTTCCTTTTCTCCCACATGCAATGAGGAAAAACCCACGTGAGCACATATCAAGAAAGTGGCTGTTCACAAAACAGAAAGCGGGCTTTCACCAAGAACTGAAAAAAAGGAAGAAGGATCATAAAGGCAATTCAGGAACCATCAGGGCTGCCACTCCCACCACAGGCCCAGAGTACACAAGCCCAGAGCACAAAGTTGCCTCCAACTTGGATTCAGAGGGTAGGTTCACTACAGAGAGCTGTGGCATGGTCAGGGCCTTTGTAGAAAGCCATGTGGGCAGTGCCTTGCCTAGCTGAAGGGTTGAGGCTGCTCCCCTTAGTTGCAGAGGCGACACTGACACTCCAGTGGGCCTAGAGGGCAGAGAACTGAACCAAAGATCATTCTCATACCTTAAGATCTAATGGGATTTGCCTTACTAAATTTTGGACTTGAGTTCCATCAGCCCTTCCTTCTTTCCTATTTCTACCCTTTGAAATAGAAATATCTATCCTATGTCTGTGATGCCATTGTCTTTTAGACATATAACTCATCTGGTTTCACAGGTTTACGGCTAAAGAGGAATTTGCCTCAATACCAATCAAATTTTGAATCCCATTCATATTTTATTTAAGTGATATTTTGATGAGACTTTGGGCTTCAGACTTGAGAATTGATGCTGGACTTAGTAAAAAACTTTGTGGTATTGGGATGGAATAAATGTATTTTGTATGTAAGAAAGACATAAATTTTGAGAGGCCAGGGGTAAAATATTATGGATTGAATGTGGCCCCCACCCAAATTTATATATTAAATACCTAATCCCCAATTTGATGGCATTTGGAAGTGAGGACATTGGAACATAATTAGGTTTAGATGAGGTCATGAAGGTGAGACCTTCATAATGAATTAGTGTCCTTATAGGCAGATAAAGAGAAAATAGGTCTCTCTCTCTCTCTCCCTGTCTCCAAATGCATGCACCAAGGGAAAGCCATGTGAACATATATCAAGAAGGCAGCTGACTATAGGCCAAAAAGTAGCCTCTCATCAGGAACCAAATCTGCAAGAAACTTGATCTTAGATGTCTCAGTCTCCAGAAGTGTTGAGAAATAGGTATCTGTTGCTTAAACCCACTTTCTGGTATTTATTATAGCAGACCAAACTACCTAAAACAAGCATCTTTGTACACTATCTTAACATGGGTACTCTCTGTTTTCCTTTGTCATGTATAGGTCAAAAGAAGCATCCTTGTTCACATGACTTTCTTTGTCTAAGATTTTTTTTTTTAATTTTAACACCAATATCATTAACATATATTAGTTTCAGGTGTACAATACAAGGATTCAACCCTTCCATACATCACCTGGTGCTCATCACAACAAGTTCATTACTTAATCCCCATCACCTATTTCACCCATCACCCCACACACCTCCCTTCTAGTAACCATCAGTTTGTTCTCTACAATTAAGAGGCTGTTTTTTGGTTTGCCTCTCTCTCTTTTTCCCATTCGGTTGTTTTGTTTCTCAAGTTCTACATGTAAGTGAAATCATATGGTAGTTGCCTTTCCCTGACTGACTTATCTTGCTTAGCATAATACTCGCTAGTTACACCCATGTCATTGCAAATGGCAAGGTACATATACATATATATGCATATATACATATATATATGCATATATACATATATATAACATATTTTTTTAAAGAGGCAAACAAGGAAACAGACTCTTAATGGTTATTTTTGAGAGAGAGAGAACATGAGCAGAGGAGAGGCAGAGAAAGAGGGGGACACAGAATCTAAAGCAGGTTCCAGCCTCTGAGCTGTCAGCACAGAGCCTGAGGTGGGGCTCAAACTCATGAGCCATGAGGACATGAACTGAATCGAAGTCAGATCCTTAGCTGACTGAGCCACCGAGGTGCAACCTATACCACATCTTGTTTATCCACTCATCTGTCGATGGACACATGGGATATTTCCATAATTTTGCTATTATGGATAATGCTGCTGTGAACATCAGGGTGCATGTGTCCTTTTGAATTAGTACTTTTGTATTCTTTCGGTAAATAACCAGCGGTGCAATTGCTGGATTGTAGTGAAGTTCTGTTTTCAATTTTTTGAGGAACATCCATAGTGTTCTCCAGAGTGCCTGCACCAATTTGCGTTCCCACTAACAGTATAAGAGGGTTGCCCTTTCCCCACATCTTTATCAACATTTGTTGTTTCCTGTGCTGTTGATTTTAGCTATTTTTGATTTGTATTTCCCTGATGAAAAGTGATATTGAGCATCTTTTAATGATCTGTTGGCCATCTGAATGACTTCTTTAAAAAAATGTCTTATTAATGTCTTCTTCCCATATATTAATTGGAATATTGTTTTTTGGGTGTTGAGTTTTATAAATTCTTTATATATTTTGGATACTAACTCTTTGTCAGATATGTCATTTGCAAATATCCCCTCCTATTTCAAAGGTTGCCTTTTAATTTCGGTGATTGTTTCCTTTGCTGTGCAGAAGCTCTTTATTTTTGGTGAAGTCCCAATAATTTATTTTTGCTTTTGTTTCCCTTACCTAAAGAGACATATCTAGAATGAAGTTGTTACAGCTGACATCAAAGAGGCACTGCTTGTGTTCTCTTCTAGGATTTTGAAGGTGACAGGGTCTCATATTTAGGTCTTTAATCATTTTGAATTTATTTTTGTTTACGGTGCAGGAAAGTGTCCCAGTGTAATTCTTTTGCATGGTGCTTTCTAATTTTCCCAACAATATTTGTTGAAGAGATATTACTTTTCCCATTGAATATTCTTTCTTGCTTTGTCAAAGAGTAATTGACCATAAACTTGTGGGTTCATTTCTGGGTTTTCCAGTCTATTCCATTGATCCATATGTCTATTTTTGTGACAGTACCATACTGTTTTGATGATCAGGGAAAAACAAATGAAAACCAAAATGAGATATCATCTCACATCTGTCAGAATGGTTAAATTCAACAACACAAGAAACTACAGGTGTTGGTGAGGATGTGGAGAAAGGGGAACACTCTTGCACTGTTGGTGAGAATGCAAACTGGCACAGCCACTCTGGACAACAGTATGGAGGTTCTTTAAAAAGTTTAGAATAGAACTACACTATAATCCAGCAATTGCATCACTGGTTATTTACCGAAAGAATACAAAAATACTAATTCAAAAGGACACGTGCACTCTGATGTTCACAGCAGTATTATCCATAATAGCAAAAATATGTAAATATCCCATGTGTCCATTGACAGATGAGTGGATAAAGAAGATGTGGTATACATACATACAATGGAGTGTTACTCAGCAATAATAATGAAATCTTGCCATTTGCAAAGACATGGATGGAACTAGAGAGTATTATGCTAACGCAAAATAAGCCAGTTAGAGAAAGACAAATACTGTATGATTTCACTCATAAGTAAAATTTGAGAAACAAAACAAACACTGAGTGGGAAAAGAGAGAGAAAGAGGCAAACCAAGAAACAGACTCTTAACTATAGAGAACAAACAGATGGTTACCAGAAGGGAGGTGTGTGGCGTGATGGGTGAAATAAGTGATGTGGATTAAGAAGTATATTTGTTGTGATGAGCATGAGATGATGTATGGAAGGTTTGAATCACATATTGTACACCTAAAAATAATAGTACATTGTATGTTAACTATCTGAAATTTAAGTAAAACTTTTTAAAAGGAGATGATTCTCTATGACCTGTTCCATTGGCCAATTGGGTCAGAGTAAGAGAATGGTACCTAAGAAAGTTTGGCCCTAGTGTCTAAAATTTGTGCTAACCTATCAGCTTGGGCATTAAACTGGGTATCTGTGGAAAGAGATATCCATCTCTTTAAAATTTATTTTTTTTTATCTCTGAAAGGCAAAGGATTTCTGATATACTTTACCTCAAGGTGGGTAGCCTTGAGTGAGAAATTGCTATTGTTGACAGTGGCAATACCAAATTGCTAGACCATTGGCAATGACCCAAGAGAGTCTGTAAAGATGTGTATTTGGGCCAGTTGTTGGTCACGGTATCTTCCACAACTAATATAACCTCCTGAAGTTTAGGCAATTGTGTTAATTGTGGGTGCTATCCTTTGTCTAAGATATCCTGGTTAAGAGATGAAGAGCACCATACCTCCAAAAAGCTCTATCACTTTGATGATTGTGCTGACACCATAAAGCAAATGAACTACCTTTGTTGTTCACTCAGTTGATCACAAAATGATTCCAGTAGCCAAAGGGTCTGAAAGAGAGGTTACCTCCTCCAGCATGTGGCCTCTGGCAAGGAACTGAAGAGAGTGGATACCATATCCTCCTGCAAGTGAGATAGGCTAGAGGACTAGGCTTGGCTTTATCCTGTATGTACTGTTTTCATTTCAGCAAGGAGGCCTTGGTTGCAACACAAAGCTTGTGGGGTGCTTCTTCCATGAGCCAGGGTATAATGGGCAGTTAGGTGCAGAGGGTCATGAATTCAGGTTCTGTGAGAACCTCCATTTCCAGGAGGGCTCAGTATGTAAGCAGAAGTTGCTCTAATGACACATAATACAGGGCCAAAATGGGCAGTCTATTGTACCAGTAGCCCATGATGGTTATCATGTGTAGTCCATAGACTCCAAAAAGCATAGGAGGTCATTGCCAAAGATTTCACTATAAAGGAGTCTCCAGAAAGTACTAAATAAAGTCACTGTTATTTGGGCTTTTGGACTGATGCTAGAGCATTCTGCTTTAAATGGCCCAATTCAAAGTGGGCCAACTTGTGGGAGACTGCATAAATGGGCTGTAGTAGGTATGCAGATGGGAAATAAGTTGCCTCCAGGTGCCAAAGAGACCTAGAAGATGTTGGGCCTTCTTGAGAGGGTTTAAGGATGACAAGTTTAGGAGTTTCTTTTAACTAAATCAGGAAATGGAGCTTCCCTAGCAGTCTAGGTGATGTCTAAGAAATTGTAACTAAGATATATATAGGGCCCCTGAAATATATGTCAGGTATTAGCCCATCTCCTCTCAGTAAATGTAGTGGTGAGTGTTTGTATGTTCTGTATGAGAGTCTTTAGTGATTCTCCTTGCAAGAGGACACCATGATTGTAGGTCCAAACCTAGGTGTCTAGGGAAAACTAGATCAGGCTGTTATTACCAACAGAGGTTGTATGCTATGGCTTGGCTATTGAGGTGCCCCATATGTCACTGAATAAATGTGTATTTTTGCCATTTCAAGGGTGAGTGTGAATTGAGGCCTAGAAATTGTTAAAGTAGGCATTGAAAATATATTATTCAAATCTATAGCAGCAAATATCTTTGGTGGAAGATTGAATAGCTTTGGTCATATCAATTATATTAGGTGTAGGGATCTAATACAATTAGATGGTGAGATGGTGGCAGTAGGGTTGTGGTAATCCACTGTGAGGCACCCATTCTTTTCAGGTTTATGAATGGAAAAAATTGGACTGTGAAACAGAAACAGTGGGGATAAATACCCCTTTGCTTCAGAGATCTTATATAGTGGGTTCCAATACTTGAAAGCTCCATTTCAATTTATATTGGGTCATGTTAACAATTGTAAGGGGTTGGGGTAGATGTACAGGGTCCCATTTGGTGAGGCTGATAGTATGGACTTCAATTATATTATTCTAGTAGGCCACTGAGCTACTTAGAATTTCCATCCCATTAAAGGTATCTCCACATCCTCACCAACTCCTGTTGTTTCTTGTGTTATTGAATTTAGCTATGTGACCACAGAAAAATTAGTCAAATTACTGTCAAATGGCTGATGTATGGTGGATTTGCTTGCTTTCCATCTTATGTCTGGTAATATCCTGAAAAACACAAAGGGGACTTCCTTTAAATTTAGTGGGGCTTTTGGGGATTACTGTAATTTGGAAACCATATCAATTAAAGCCAAAAAGATATTGTGTGAGAATCAATGGGTTGGCATGGGAGATTTTCCTCAAGAGGGCATTGGGGACCTGGAAACATGCCTCACATCAGAGGGTGGGGCAGTTGTTCCTGCACCTTAGGGATGAATTCCAGGGAAAAAGTGATGGGATGTTTTGTATAGCTTGTCATAAAAAGCCAGAGCTCCTCAGGGGTATCACCCCAAATCAGATTGGTTGGGAAGCTCAGGTGTGATCACAGAGTCACCAATACCAGGTATTTCAGTTAAGGATCTGTAGTGGTGTGTGGTGGCTCTGGTAACTCTGAAGTGGGGGCTTACCTCAGTAGTGGTATTACCTTGGGAAGTGAAGACCTAGGTGTCAAGACCCTCTTCATGAGCAGTCAGGCGATTCTAAGGCAATTTTAATAGCCACTTGAATAATTAAATGTAGTGGGGAAGCCTATAAATTGGAGATGATCCTGTGAGAAATAACTGCCTGGTGTAGGTTTAAAATGGAATTTACTTGGGGCTGGTTCTGGTCTCCCCCACATTGGAGTGCTCAGAATAGGGATATGTCTTATACTGAGTAGACTACACCAATTTTCCTTAATTATTACTTCCACCACCAAGTACTCTAATTCATGAAGACATGCTCATTTTTTGCCTCAATGGTATATGCTATGAACACCCAAAGGAGCAAGGGAAAGCCACAAGCCACAAGCCACAAGCTGTGCCCATGAATGTTAAAGTGGGTGGACAACATAGTTGTGTACACCTATTTCCATTAGTCTAGTGGATCCCAGAATAAATTACTAATTTGAAGAATAGAAGATATATCAGCCAAGTTCATCTAGGCAGAAGTTGAGGTTAATTTAAAGCCAGCATTATATAAGCAAAGGAACCAATCAGTATCCTTTCATCTACTAATTGCTCAAAATTTTTAAATTTTTTTTGAATTTCCATTCAAATTAAACCTAGACCTCTATTCCAGTTCACTCTTCCTTAAAATGTTTATGTTTGGATGGTTATACTATATGCTTCAGGGAGATTTTCTCTACTCAGCTGATGTTGGTAAACTCTTGTTTTAGTTTCATGAGGCCGCTGTAACAAATCACCACAAACGTAGTGGCTTACCACAACAACAAATTATATTTTCACAGTTTTGAGGCAAGAACTCTGAAATAAGTTTCACTGGGCTGAACGCAAGGCGTCTACAGGATTGTGCTCCTTTCAGAGGCTCTAGCAGGCAATCTCTTCTTTCAGTTTGTGGTGGCTACTTGCATTCCTTGGCTTGTGGCCTCTGTGATCACACTGCGTTCTCTTCTTCTATATGAAATCTCCCTAGGCTCCCTATTACAGGGATGCCTGTGATTACATTTAGGGCCCACTCGGGTGATCCAGCACAGTTTCCAAATCTCAAGATCCTTAACTTAATTGCATCTTCAAAGTCATTGCCATGTAAGGTAACATTCAAGGTTCAGCAAAAGGATGTGTACATCTTGGGAGGACCTTATCAGCCTACCACAAATTCTTCCCCCAGGGAGTCCCAATCAATATCATTAGAATTAGGAGAATCCTTTATGCTTTCTAGCTTACTAGCTTTAGAGACCTTGGGCCTCAGCCAACAGCAGAGTGCAGAGTATCCCTTTGGCATGTTGATACGCTTCAGCACTTAAGAGAACCCACCCAGCTTCACTGTCTTACAATTAATTAGTAGGATCTTGGTATCTTCTGGCCTAGTAAGAAGTTTGGGGATAAGGCATTCAGGTCCCTTTTTATAAAGGACACAATGGGTGTTTTCTCTTTCAACCTACAACGCTGAGGATCAGGATGTGTGTGAAAGAAGCATAAGGCAGCACCATCATCAGAGGGATTTAAGGGTCCTAGTAAGCTGTCTATAAATACAGAGCTCAGCATGGCTACTCTCCCCCCTCTTTTCCATCTTTGTATTTTTTAATTCTCTAGCAACTGCTTTTTAATGAGCAACCACCTGATGCACTTGTATATTGCACAGGGTATAAGTCTTTCTTTTGAGCTCTATAGAACAGAGGCCAAGACCTTGTTAGAGACACACAACCCACCAGTCACAGGGTTAGAGTCTTTCCCCTGAGCCTAACATCAGCTACGGTTCATACTTTCAAAGACACAAACAGGGAATTTAAAGAAACCATCATGAATGTATTAAGAGCTCTAATGGAAAAAAAAAAAACACAACATGCAAGATCAAATGGTATTGTAAGCAGAAGGATGGAAACCGTGAGAAAGAGTCAAACGTAAATGCTGAAAAGTAAAAACGCTAAAAGGTATGAAAAATGCCTTTGATGTATACTGGACACAGCTGATGAAATAATTAGTGTGCTTGAAGAGCACTGGGTGTTGTATGGAAGCCAATTTGACAATAAATTATATTAAAAAAAGAAGATATGTCCTTAGAAACTTTGCAAACTAACTGAAATACGAAGAAAAAATATTTAAGAAGTAACATACCATTGAAATATTGTAGGATAAATTGAAAACGAGCAACACAAACATAATTGGAACACCAAGAGCAGAAGAAAAAGAAAATGGAGCAAAGAAATATTTGATGTAATGATGGCTGAGAATATTCCAAAGTTAATGACAGACACCAAAACATGGACCCAGGAAGCTCAGAGAACACCAAGCAGTATAAATGTGAAACAAAACAAAACAGAACAAGAAGCAGAATGTTATATTCAGGCTGCAAAAACAAACAAACAAACAAACAAACAAACAAACAAACAAACCAGACAATGGATGAAATCTTGAAAGAAGCCAGGAGAGGCAGGGAAATGTCAGGTATAGAGGAACAATGATAAGAATCACACTGGGCTTCTGGTCAGAAACCATGTAAACAAGAAGAGAGTGGAGTGACATAGTTAAAATGCTGAAAGAAAGAAAAATCCAGCAATTGAAATTGTTCTTTAAAAATGAAAACAAAATAAAAACTTCCCTAGATAAACCCAAACTGTGGGAATTCAATGACAGCAGATTTATCGTGCACAACATGTTAAAAGAAGTTCCTCAGAGAGAAGGAAAATAGTAAAGGTCAAAAACTCAGATCCACATAATGGAAGGAAGAACATGGAAAAAGGAATCAATGAAAGTGAAAGAAATTCATTGATTGTTCTTATTCTTAGCTCATCTAAGAGCTAACTGATCATTTAAAGTAATAATAGCAATGCATTCAACGATTATAGCATACTGATAAGCGGAGTAAATGACAGCATTGCCATGAGGGACCAGAGGGAGAAATCAGGAAAAACTCTGGGAAATAGGGAAAATCAGAGAAACTGTGTTAAATGTACCTGCATCATGCATGAAGCAGCATAGTATTAATTGAAGATAGACTTTGATCAGGTGTTACAAATTCTGAGGTAATCATTTAAAACAATTTTAAAGCATAGGGGCACCTGGGTTGCCCAGTTGGTTAAGCATCTGACTCTTGATATCAGCTCAGGTCTTGATCTCAGGGTCATGAGTTCAAACCCCATGCTGGGCTTTGTGCTGAGCATGAAGCCTACTTAAAAAGTCAATTAAAAATTGTTAACACATAATTGATATGCTAAAGAAGGAGATCAAATGGAATCATATAAAATGCTCAGTTGATCCCAGAGAAGGCAGTAAAAGAGGGGGAGGAAAAAAAAGAAAGGACAGGTGAAAAGAATAGAAAACAGTTACATATGTAATAGATATTACTCTAACTATGTGAATAACCATGTGAAATGTGAATGGTAAATACACTAATTCAAAGGCATATAGTCAGAGTGGATAAAAATACAAGACCCAACTCTATGTTGTCTAAAAGAAACAGAATTTATACATAAAGGAAAGAAGAAAAGTCCCAGATCAATGATGTCATATTCCACTTTGGGAAAGGAGGGAAAATTCAGGGGCACCTGGGTGGGTCAGTCAGTTAAGCGTCTGACTTTTGAGTTTGGCTCAGGTCATGATCTCACGGTTTGCTAGATGGAGCCCTGCATCGGGCTCTGAGATGACAGCCTGGTGCCTGCTTGGGATTATCACTCTCCTCTCTCTCTGCCCTCCCCCATTCTCTCTTCCTCTCTCTCAAAATAAATAAGTAAACATTAAAAAAAAAAGGAGGGAAAATTCAAACCAAGGTAAAGCCAAATCCAAACCAAAGTAAAGAAAGGGAATAGTAAATATCAGAGCAGAAAATAGGAAAACAATAGAGAAAATCAATGAAATAAAAGCTATTTACTTTGAGAAAATTAATAAACCTAATAAGCCTTTAGGTTGACTGTTCAGGGAAAAGAGAGAGAAGACACAAATTACCAATATCACAATGAAGCAGATGACATCAAGACGGAACCTACAGATATTAAAATGGTAATAAGGAAATATTGTGAAAAAACTCTATGCCAGTAAATTTGACAACTTGGATAAAATGTACAGATTTCTTGAATCATACACACTACCAAAGTTCATTCAATAAAAAATACGTAACCTGAAAAGTCTTGTATTTACTAAGGGAACTGAATTATAATTACAAATATTCCCACAAAGAAAACAGCAGATAGGCCCACTGGTGAAATGCCCCAAACCCTGAAGGAACAAATAGTACCAAGGTAACATAAGTCCTTTCAGATAACTTCATTGTAATGTTCATACTCATTCTATCCATGCCAGCATCACTCTGACACCAAAATCCAGAAAAAAAGACATTAAAAGAAAGAAAAAGTATAGACCAACATCAGTCATGGACAAGATGGAAAATTACTAAGCAATATGTTAACAAAATCTAAACAATATATCTTTTAAAAATAACACATCATTAGCAAATGGGGTTTGTCCTAGGAATATGAGGTTCACCTGTCTTTCAAAAATCAGACAATGCAATTCACTATGTTAACAAACTAAAATCAGAGAAACCATATGATCATCTCAACAGAGCATTTACACAATCCAACACCATTCCATGATTAAAGCTGTCACCAAACTGGGAAGAGAAAGGAGCTCACTCAACCAGACACTGGACACTTATAAATATCCTATAGCTAACATCATACTTAACAGTGAAAGACTGAATTATTCCCTCCTGAGATCAGGCACAAGACTGATGTCCACACTCACCACTTCTATGAAGGGTCTTGCCAGGGAAAAAAGGCAGAAAAGACAAAAGGCACCCAGATTGGAAGGGAAGAAATAAAACGATCTCTCTTTGAAGATCTCATGGCCTGATACATGTAAAATCTCAAGGAACACACACACACACACACACACACACACACACACGAGTAACTAGACTCAGAGTTTAGCCAGGTTGCAGGACATGATACAGCATCAACATGCAAAAGTCAGTTGTATTTGTATATAATGTAACAAGTGGTGAAAAATTGAAATACATTTTCAACTACGTCAGAAAATGTTGAACTATGAAATACTTAGGGATGAAACTACTGTTGAGAGAAATTAAAGGAAACACAAGTAAATGGAAAGATATTTCGTGTTCATTGCGTCAGGAAATGCAATGTAATTAACATGCCTGTTCTCTCCAAATTCATCTATAGAATCAACACAATGCCATTCAAAATCCCAGAAGGAATTTTGTGTAGAAATTGACAATAATATTCTAAATTTCATATGGGATTACAAAGGATGTACGACAGCCAATATAACCTTAGAAAAGAAGAACAAAGATGTAAAGTTAACACTACCTTATTTCAAGACTTACTACCAAGTAACAGTTATCAAAAAACTGTGATATTGGCGTAAAGAAAGACAAATGGGTCATTAGAACAGAAGAGATGATGCAGAAATAAACCCACCCATGTAAGGACAACTAATTTTTGGCATAGACACAAAGGCAATTCAGTGTAGAAAGTATCATGGTTCAAGAAGTGGTGCTAGCACAATCAGATATTTCTATTCCCCAGATGTGGGCATTGATTAATACCTCATACTATATATGGGCAAAAAATGACTCAAAATGGATCACAAACCTAAATGTAAGCTTACGAAAATTCCAGAAGAAAACAAACAGAAATCTCTTCTGACCTTGGGTTAGGCCAAGCTTTCTTAGGTACAACATAAATCTGATCAAGGGCTGTTATCCAGAATATAAAGAGAGAACTTTCGAAACTCAATATGAAGGAAAAAAAACAACCAAGCTAGATGTGGGCAAAAGATTAGAACAGATGGTTCACTAAAGAAGATACGTGGATGGGAAATAAGCACAGGAATGCATGTTCAACACCACAGGCCATTAAGAAGATTCAACTAAAAACCAAATTTTGATACCGCATTTAAAAGAATCTCCATGAAGAGCAATACCTATATCGAACAAAACTGGACTTTAAAACAAAGACTGTAGCAAGAGACAAAGAAAGAGGTTATATAATAATAAAAGGCACAATCCAACAAGAAGATATAACTATTGTAAATATTTATGCATCCAACGTGGGAGAGCACCCAAATACATAAAACAGTCAATAACAAACATAAAGGAACTAATGGATATAGTAGGGGATGTTAACACCACACTGACATCAATGGACACATCATCTAAGCAGAAAATCAACAAGGAAGCAATGGCTTTGAATGGCACACTGAAACAGATGGATTCAACAAATATATTCAGAAAATTCCATCCTAAAGCAGCAGAATACACATTCTTTTCAAGTGCACGTGGAACATTCTCCAGAATAGATCACATATTAAGCCACAAAACTAGCCTCAACAAATTCAAGATGATCAAAGTTATAACATGCATCTTTTCTGACCACAAACTTTGAAATGAGAAGTCAGCCACAAGAAAAAAATCTGAAAAGACCACAAACACATGGAGGCTAAATAACATGCTACTAAACAATGAATGGGTGAACCAGGAAACCAAAGGAGAAATCCAAAAGTACATGGGAACAAATGAAAATGAAAACACAACGGTCCAAAACCTTTGGGATGCAGCAGAAATGGTCCCAACTGGGAAGTTTCTAGCAACACGGGCCTACATCAAGAAGCAAGAAAACTTTCAAATAAACAACCTAACCTTACACCAAAAACAAAGAACAAAGAAAACCCCAAACCATCAAAGGGGAGGAAATAATAAAGATTAGAGCAGAATAAAAAAAAAAACATACAGAAACAAACAAACAAACAAACAAACAAACCAATCAAAACAAGGAAAGAAAAAGGAACAGGTCTATGAAAGCAGGATCTGGTTCTTTGAAAAACTCCATAAAATTGATAAACCTCTAGCCACACTTATCAAGAAAAAAAGAGAAAGGACAGAAACAAAATCACAAATAAGACAGGAGAAATAACAACCCACACCTCAGAAATACAATCATAAGAGAATATTATGAAAAACTATATGCCAACAAATTGGACATTCTAGAAGAAATGGATGAATTCCTAGAAACATATAAACTACCAAAACTGAGATAGGAGGAAAGAGAAAATTTGAACAGACCGATAACCAGCAAAGAAATTGAATCAGTAATCAAAAAACTCCCAACGAACAAAAGTCCAAGATCAGATGGCTTCACAGGCCAACTTTATCAAACATTTAAAGAAAAGTTAATTTCTGTCCTTCCTAAAATATTCCTAAAAATAGAAAAGGAAGGGAAATTTCCCAATTCATTCTTTGAGGCCAGAATTATCCTGATTTAAAAACTGATAAAGACACTGCTAAAAAAGAGAACTACCGGCCAATATCCTTGATGAGCATAGATGCAAAATTTCTCAGTGAAATATTAGCAAACCAAATTCAACAATGCATTTAAAAAAATCATCCACCATGATCAAGTGGGACTTATTCCTGGGTTGCAAGTGTGGTTCAGCGTTCGGAAATCAATCGGTGTGATATAGCACATCAATAAGAGAAAGGATAAGAACCATATGATCCTTTCAACAGAAGCAGAAAAAACAATTTGCCAAAGTTCAACATCCATTAGTGATGAAAACCCTCAAAAAATAGGTTTGCAGAGAACATACCTTAACATAATAAAGGCCATCTATGAAAGGCCTACAGCTAATATCATCCTTCATGGGGAAAACCTGAGAGCTTTCCCTGAAGGCCAGGAAGAAGACAAGGATGTCCATTCTCACCACTTTTGTTCAACATAGTACTGGAAATGCTGGCCACAGCAATCAGATTGGGAAAACAAATAAAAGACATCCAAATCTGTAAGGAAAAAGTCAAACTTTCACCATTTGCACATGACATGATACTATATACAGAAAAACCTAAAAACTCCACCAAAAAATGGCTAGAACTGATAAATGAATTAAGTAAACTCTCAGGATACAAAATCAACATACAGAAATCTGTTGCATTTCTATACACCAATAATGAAGCATCAGAAAGAGACATTAAGAAAACAATCCCATTTACAATTACACCCAAAATAATAAGATACCTAGGAATAAACCTAGTCAAAGAGGTGAAAGACCGGTACTCTAAAAACTACAAAACACTGATGAAAGAAATTGAAGATGTCACAAACAAATGGAAGGGCGTACCATGCTCATGGATCGGAAGAACAAATATTGCTAAAATGTCTATAGTACCCATAGGAATCTACAGATTTAATGCAATCGCTATGAAAATACCAATCATGTTTTCCGCAGAACTGGAACAAACAATCCTAAAATTTGTATGGAAACACAAAAGATCCTGAATAGCCAAAGCGACCTTGAAAAAGAAAAGCAAAGGTGGAGGCATCACAACTACGGACTTCAAGTTATATTACAAAGCTGTAGAGATCAAAAACAGTATGGGACTGGCACAAAAATAGACACACAGATCAATGGAACAGAATAAATAAACCAGAAATGAACCTACAACCAACTGGTCGATCTTTGACAGAACAGGAAAGATTATCTGGTGGGAAAAAGAATGTCTCTCCAACAAATGGTGTGGGGAAAAGCAGACAGCAACATGCAAAAGGATGAAACCGGACCACTTTCTTACACCACATGCAAAAATAAATTCAAAATGGATCAATGACCTAACTGTGAGACCCCAAACCATAAAAAATCCTGGGACAGAACACAGCCATAACTTCTCTGAAACTGTCTCTAGCAACATCTTTTTAGATATGTCTCCAGAGGCAAGGGAAACAAAACCAAAAATAAACTACTGGGACTACATCAAAATGAAAAGGTTCTGCCAGTGAAAGAAACAATCAACAAAACTAAAAGACAACCTATGGAATGGGAGAAGATATTTGCCAGTGGCATATCCAATAGAGGGCTAGTGTCCAAAATATATAAAGAAATTTTAAAATAAAATCCCCAAAAGCAAATAACCCAATTAAAAAATGGGCAAAAGACACGAACAGACATTTCTCTACAGAAGACATGCAAATGGCCAAAAGACACGTGAAAAGATGCTCACCATCACTTATCATCAGAAAATGCAAACCAAAACTACAAGGAGATATCCCCTCACATTGGTCAGAGTGGCTAAAATCAACAACACAAGAAACAACAGTTGTTGGAGAGGAGATGGAAAAAAGGAAGGCTCGTGTACTGTTGGTGGGACTGCAAACTGGTGCAGCCACTGTGGAAACCAGTATGGAGGTTCTTCAAAACATTAAAAATAGGACTACCCTATGATCCTGCAATCGCCCTGCTGGGTATTTACTCAAAGAATACAGAAACACTAATTCAAAGGGATACATGCATCCTTATGTTTATAGCAGCATTATTTACAATAGCAAGATATGGAAGCAGCCCAAGTGTCCATCAAACAATAAATGGGTAAAGAAGAGGTGGTACGTATGTATGTGTATATATGTACACACACGCGCACACACACACACACACACACACACACACTGGATTATTACTCAGCCATAGAAAAGAATGAAATCTTGCCATTTGCAATGACATGGATGGAGCTAAAGACTGTAATGCTAAGCAAAGTAAGTCAGTCAGTAAGACACCCTATGGTTTCACTCATATGGAATTTAAGAAACAAAACAAACAAGCAAGGTGAAAGTAAGAGGGAGAGAGAGGCAGACAAAGAGAGAGAGAGGCTACTAATTACAGAGAACAATGAATGATCTGATAGTTACCAGAGGGGGGCTAGGATGGGGGGATGGGTTAAATAGGTGATGGGAATTCAGGAGTACACTTATGATGAGCACTGGGTGTTGTATGGAAGCACAGAATCACTAAATTGTACACCTGAAACTAGTAGTATATTGTATGTTAACTAACTGGAATTTAAGTACAAATTTAAAAAACAAAATAAAAATAAAAAGTAAAACATCAAACAAACATAAACGGAAAGAGCCTCATTGACCTGTGGGACATTATCGATTCACCAAACCTACATATAATTCGTGCCCCTGAATAATAAAAAGGGAGCAACGGACAGGAAAACATTTGAAGATACAATGGTAGAAAATGTTCCAAATATGAGGCAAAGCAAAACCTCACAGCTCCAAGACGGTCTTTGAATTTAAGACCCACCAGAAACCAATTGCCCTGAAAATAAAAATAAAGAGAAATTCTTAAAAGCAGGCTGAGAAAAATTAAGGCACATCACAGAAAAGGGAGCAAAGGTAAAAATGACATCTGTCTGCAAAAATAAAACATGGAATGATCAGGGCATTGCTGCATAAATTTGTTTGTCATTAATGCAGACTTTAACACAATAGAATTAACTTGATCTGCATGTGCTAACCTGTTCTGTGAACGTAGAAAGTTGCAGAAAATTGTGAAATGTATGATGCCACTTTGACAAAAAAAAAAAAAAAAAAAAAAAAAGGAAATAAGAAAAAGAAAACTACTCTGGAAAATGTCAACCTGTTTCTATACATTTGTATGAGCCTGGTTTTATAGATTTTTATGAGCTTGAGAGAAATGTAAAGAGAAAAAACAAAAACAGACACTATTGTTTTGTGTAACCCCAGAGTCTGGGATTAGTGGAGGTTGTTTCTGGAAGCGGATGAATTGCCAACCGCTATTCATATATAAACTGTTCCACCTGTTTTAACAGCATATTTGTGTATATATATGCTGTTTTTGGGTATATTTGTGGTTCTGATAAACCAAAAGGAAGACATGTAGTGAAGAATAACACAGTGGTCACCAGTAGCAATTCTGGAATGAGACTGTCTTTCTTTGAATCAAATCCCAGACTCTGTCCCTTACATGCTGTGAGACCTTGGCAGGTTATTTAAATACTTGCTACCAAAGTTTTCCCAGGTGTAAAATGAAGATTATAATAACACCCATGTCATAAGTTGTTATAAGATTAAATTGTTTAATGATCAATTGCCTGGCAGCCATTTAGTGTGTGTGTGTGTGTGTGTGTGTGTGTGTGTGTGTGTGTGTGTGAGAGAGAGAGAGAGAGAGAGAGAGAGAGAGACAAAGAGAAAGAGAAAGAGAAAGAGAGAGAAAGAGAAAGCAGGAGAAGGAGGGAGTTTGATGCATAAGTCAACTATAAATCAAACTCAAATGCAGCATACCTTTTAGAAATTAACAGAATAAGGTAAAAGGGAGGATTTGAACTTGATACTAGGATTAATCTCCTTCTAGTGGCCCAGCCTGCACTCAGTGAAGAAATGTGGCTCTGTGGTCAACATTATTGGAGATTCATTGAAAGGTAAAAGGCTGTGTTGCTTTTTCAAAGCAGAAAAGACTTGATTAGGTTTCCAGAAGTGGATGTAAATGATTATGAGTCTGATTAGAAGAGAAGATATAAAGGAGGAAAAGAAGTTGAGGGAAGGGAAGGATAAGCATGGCAATATACTCATTTTATAGAAAATCAAGGTAAACTGACTAAGGTATATGCAAAAATCTGAGGGTTACAGATATTATTTAAAGTTAACTAGAGTCACCAATAGCGGAAACAAAAATCAAAAGAAGGTATAAAAACCAAGAGAGAGTGAGGGCAGACTGAAGACACCATGAGTTAAATTCTCCTCTGTAAGCAGAATGTGGTCACTTGATGATGTCTGAAGTTGATGAATTACTGAAATAGCAGATTAAGCACTTTATCTAGATTGTAAGAAGGTAACTTCCAGAACAATGGAAACAGGGATTGTTAAAATGGTCTACCCTAGAAAGCACAACAAGGGGTTGAGAAGTGATGGGGTCTCCAACCTTTGCTTTCATCATAAGCTCTTTTGTACTTTCTGGCCATCACTATTTTATTTATCATGTGCATGATTTCCTTTCATTTCTTTTTTTTTCCATTTTTCTTTCGTTTTTCATTCTTTCTTTTTCTTTTCCTTATGTATTTATGTATTTATTTATGTATTCATTTGGAGATCAGGGTAGGGAGGGAGAGAGAGAGAGAGAGAGAGAGAGAGAGAGACCCCAAGCAGGCTCCAGGTTGTCAACACAGAGTCCGACGCAGGGCTCGATCTCACAAACCGTGAGATCATGACCTGAGCCAAATTCAAGAGTCAGATGTTTAACCAACTGAGCCACACAGGTGCCCCTTCTTTTCCTTTTTTATTTAAAGATGGTTTTTAAAAGATGGTGTGTGTGTTTGGGAGAAAATCCCATGGTTAGCTGTCATGACCTTAGCAAGACTTTACCATATGGAAGGAGATTTCATTTTACATTTATTATATAGATTGGGAACTTAAATTGCTCAACAACTCATAGTACTGAGAATCAGCCACTCACACATCCATAACCCATAAATGTGTCGCGGCATAATTGTGAATGTTGAAAGCAGTGTTCCAGAGATGTCACGGAGACATCAAAATACATTCAGTATCCTACAGCACTTGGAGGAATGTATTATCTTACAGTAATTTATGTTCAAAATGTCCCCCAAAAGGGTGCTTGAAGGGATGCATAGCAGTGGAGGGAAACTTCACTCATGACTCAATACCCTATATTGCTGAGACAGTATTATCAAATCTTCTGGGTGGTATTCTTGACGACAGAAAAATGGCATGCTTTCATGCGTTGACTCGTGAAGTCCTTGGAGCTCAGGAAGAGTGAATAGATGGATTGTAGAAAGTTTCTAAGCCCAGGGTAACTGAATGAGGGTATAAGAAAAGTGAGCTCAGGCTGGCAAATCAGGCAGTTGCGTAGAGTAAAATCCAGCTCTAAGCTGGACTGTCACTCAGAGGATCAGACTCTCTCTGAACTGACACTTTGCTCCTGGTTAGAGAGAAAAGGCCAGGCTTCCTTGGACATCAGAAAGGAAAGACACTGGGCCTTCAAAAACGAGCTAAACAAGGATATCCTCAAGATGGAAGGAAGTGACATTAATAAGGAATCTCTTGTGTTGGGCATTGAATGCATGCCAGGCACTGTGAAAAACATTGTCCGTGTATTATCACTTTTCATCCTTATAACTATCCCCTTGTATGTATGAAGACGCCAAAGCTAAGGAAACAAACGAAAAAGGTAAAGGAACTTGAACAAGGTAAGCACAGCTAGGAAGTCATGGCCTGGGGCATATCTATAGGTATATTTTTGTAAAACCATGTCTGTAAACTGCCTAAGATCATGACAATGAAGGGCATTAGTTAAAATTGTCAGCATACTTTGGAAGGAGAATTGATTCCCAGGGACAAAACTACCTGAAACACTATATAAAAATCATCAGTCAAGAGAGCCCTTGTTCTTGGCTTCTAAGTGGGGCTGGGGCAAAACTACTTGTTATAAAGGAAATTTCCTAAGAACCTGAATTAGAGTTTCTGAAATTCAAACTCAGAGCACATACTGAGGTTCCAAGTGGTTAAGTGTTTTGCTCTGGGATTCTGCCTACAAGTCCATTTGACTCCAAGGCCCATCTTCTTTGAGGAATCTAGGCCCAGGAATTTAGGACTGTACAATAACTGGTGGGAGTATAGGCTTCTTCATTTCTCATGACCATCCTGAGCCCAAATATATCACCAATTATGTTCCCTTTTTGCAGACCTTGTCTGCTTCTGAGGGACAAGGAGCAAAGGGTCATCAAAGAAATGCTCGACCTCAGGGAAAGAGTGAGGGGGTAAGAGGAGAGAAAAAGAAACAAGAGGAAGAAACTGAAGACTTGCTTGTCTCTTGCCTTTAGTTACACCCCGAAGTGACTTAGGCATGTGCCCTATTGAGGTTGAGGGAGGTGGGCCGGGGGACAGAGGGGAATGCGGTTGGGTAGGGTTCCAAAGGGGATGGCAGCTATGTTTTGGGTTTTTCTTGTTGTTTGTTTGTTTGTTTGTTTTTTCATCCTAAGTGACGTGTGTTTGGGTGAGCGTTCTGTGACCCGCTGTAACTTTCTGTATGTTAAAAACCTGTTCATGATTTCAAAAGTATAGAGAAAGACAGATTGAGGTAGCCAGAAGCCCCCAAAAAGAATCAAGCTTGGATCCTGGAGTAGACAGTCAAGAGTATTCTGAGAAGTCCCACAATGATCAGGATATAGAAAAGTGAGAATGGGGAGGGTGGCAAGGGCTGAGTCATGCAGCTCATTATATTTAAGCCACGTTGAGGAGTTTGTACTTTAGTCAAAGTGAAATGGGAAGACATTCTGGGGTTTTGAGTAGCGGAGGCAAGAAAAGCCATTTATTTTTCAGAAAGATCAGTCCGGCTACTGAATGGAGAAGGCAGTTTGGTGGAAGCAGGCGACCAGTTAGGAGGCTATGTCAGAGCCCGTGACAGAGGTAATGGTGGACTCCAGTTGATTTGGAGAGGTTCAAGCGGTGTTTGGAAGTAGAGGTGATACGAATTGCTGAAAGATGGGAGAGTGACCAGAGGAAGATGTGGGAGAGGAAGGAAATAGGGGTGCCTCTTCATTTTTGTTTCATTTGAATACCTGGATGGGTGGCTGTGCTATTCGTGGAAGGAGCAAAGTTAGGCAGAGTAGGAATTGGGAGGTGAGAGAAGTTCAGGAGTTCCATTTTTGGCATTTAGGGATGAAATGCCTATGGGACATCCAGGTGGAGATGTCAAATAGGCAGATGGATAAGTATGAGATCACAACCTCATATCTTCCCACCTCTCCCCGCCCTCCGCCACATACACAAATGGGACCAGGTACTGTTTCCTTCTCTGCAATTTACTTTTTCTCACTTAATAATAGCATATTTTGGAGGTCCCCCTAAATCAACCCATATGGACATAATTCATGCTTGCTTAATAATCCATGGACTGGCTACACTGAAATGTCTTCAGTCATTTCCCAAATGACGAGTGCTTGCTTTGTGTTCTAGTTTGCCCAATGTGAGCCTGTCTGTGATAAACGTGCTTCTGCGTATGTCCTGATGTCCTGGGACTCTTATTTCTACAGGCCGGATTCCTACTCCATCCCTGCCCCACACATCTGTCTTCCTTAACATTTCACTTTATAAGGATCCAAAGACCGTTTGCTAAATGTGTTGTATTTATTCAAGACAATATAATAATCATTGTTATGATTTGCTAAATAACAAGGGCACATCCAAACGCTTTCCAATTCTTCATAAATAAAGGCCTAAGGCTGCTTTTTTGTTGGCCCGTGTCTCATAATTATTTTCATTTGTAGGAATTTGGGGGGCAGTGTGAATTGACAGAAACAATTTCCCTACCCCAAAATACAGTTATGTGTTCATTGTCTTTTCCCTGGGCATCCTTCCTATAGCTATGCCAATGAGAAATTCATGGGAAGAGACTTCTTTATGTAGATCACTGTTTTTGGTCTTTTTATTCATTTTTGTACGTGGAGTTGATCTGTCCCTCTCCCCATTGGTACCCCCATCCCCTACCTTCTTCCGTTCTTTTCTACTCTTTTCCCCTGCTCTCTGAACTGCATCCCCACCCCTTTCTATTTCTTCCTCCTGATAGGAAGAAGGAAGTGAGCCATATGAAATGGAAGACCAGTGCCGGCTCCAAACACTCTTGAAATGTCTCTGTATCTGAACCTATCTGCTCTTAAAGCTCTATTGAGAAATAAACAGAAAGAGAAGCTAAACCCTAGCACACAAAGTCTTTGCTGTGCCTCTTTAAACCAACCCCCATGCACGTGCAGTGAAAACAGGACCTGAGTGAGGACACTGAGGCTGGACCATGCAAGTCAGGTTTGGGGCCAGCCCTTTTACCACCCAGTCCTTCTCAAACTCTTCCCCTGGCTTATCATCCTCAACTGAACTTCCAAATGTTGGCATGTCTCAGGGAATAGTCTTGCGCCTTCTTCCCTTCTAGCCCCGTTCCTGTTGCTGGAGGCTCAGGGGTCTAGGGATTGTCTTCAGGTTTGACAGGCTTGGGGATTTGCTGGACGTAGCATGACTCCTTCAAACCTCTTTGTCCTGCTTTCTTACTGATTTCTGTTGGCTCTGTGGGCCAAACTGTAATCAAAGCTAGAGGAAGAGATATTGTGGAGCCCTGGTCCTTCAGTTGGTCCCACTTGACATTTCTGTCTCCTAACAACGGGTGGAGAAGTTGTTCTTGTCACCTGCATATCCCCTACCCCCCAGCAATCATGGCTTCCCCACTTGGCCTCTGCCTCCTCGGGCCCCTCTTGGATGGCCACCTGGAATGGTGAGGCACAGCT
Organism: Herpailurus yagouaroundi; assembly: GCF_014898765.1. Taxonomy (NCBI): domain Eukaryota; kingdom Metazoa; phylum Chordata; class Mammalia; order Carnivora; family Felidae; genus Herpailurus; species Herpailurus yagouaroundi. Next base: position 26,777 of record NW_024412760.1, read on the forward strand.
CATCTGCCTCCTGCCTACAAGCAACCTAGACCTCCAGGAGATGGCTCTTAACAGCAGTGACAGTGATCACCTTGGTCAAACATCGGCTGTACAGCGTGTTTTTCCTACGCCTCTGTTCTTTTCCTTTGTTCGCACTAGCCTTGTCTAGGGGCGATGGGCTGGATTTTGCAAGCTGGCAAGGTATATGTCTGTGTGTCTGCTTCTCAGCCACCTTGGGATGATTTCTTGCCAGCACTGGGAAAGTTCGCACTGCCTCACACCCCACAGTGACTCGGTCAGTTCCGAAGGCTCAGGGTTGTTCTGTCATGTGCAACTGCCTAGGTCCAGCTAACGCTGCCACCACAGAAAACGGCTTTATTTACCCAAAGAATGTGGATGGGCAGGAATGAGGGGGAGGAGACAATATGTGCTGGGCAGATGAAATCCCATGGCCACCATAGTCCAATCACATAGCGGCACCTATAGCCCTCCGCTGGCATTCTGTTATTTGTATGGGCAGCCTGAGCTTTAGTGGAGTGAGATGTCCTGAGGGAAGGCACTGTGGTGCAATCGTTTTTATATCTGACCCCAAAGTCCACACAGTTCAATGCCTGGCTCACAGTAAGTGAGAAACTCCTATTTATGGGGGAAAGGGGAGACAGAGGGAATGGTTGTTCTATCTCTTCTGGAACTGGTCACATCTGACTGTCTTCTTTTTGTTCTCTCATCTCTGTCTTAGTTGTGTGTAGGGGAAGGCACATGCACACTTATATGTGCATTGATGGGTTGTTTTTGCCCAGCTTTATTGAGCTATAATTGACATATAGCGTTGTATGCGGTTAAGGTGTACAACACAATAATTAGATGATAGATAGATAGATAGATAGAGATATGAACAATAAGTTTAGTTAACATCTGTCACCTCACAGTTACACATTTTTTTCTGGTAATGAAAACTTTTAAGATCTACTCTCTTAACTGATTTCTGTATTGATATTTATTTTGTACTCTGAGGATCCAATCACACCCACTGATTGCCTCCTTGAACGTGCTGAGTGGTGCCCATGGACTTGGGTGCAGAGTCCAAGCACCTTAGCTTGCTTTTCAGGGCTCCACACCTTCTAGCTCCATCTTCTGCCATATGCTCTCGGAGACCATGAGCTCTGCCCACACCAGATTATTAGGCATGACCAGCAGTGCCTTTGTGTGTGTTAGCATGCCACAGGGCCTTGTGCACAATCAGATCCCTCTGTTTGGAATGTCTTCCTTCCTGTCTCGACATTGGTTCACATTGGGGGTTTCATCTTCTGTGCAGCCTCACTTGACTCCTACCAGGAAGAGTTAGTGGCAGGGTCCTCCTTTCTGGAGCAAGTGGGACCCTAGCTTCTGTTATACTCTACTCTCATGGTTGCTCACTTGTCTATCCCCTCAGCATTTGGCCCCCTGTGGCCTCTCTGTTCCCACAACACACACAGCTCACCTTTTCTCACCCCACCCCACACCTCCAATATATCAACACTCACTGCTCACGTATCACATGGCCTGTCCCTTAGTTCCCAGTGCCAAGTACTTGATAAGGCTTTCACAAATATTACCTGATGAAGTGGCACCAGGCACCTCATTCTAGAGATTTTGGGTTTTGGTTTTGTTTTGAACATGGATGGATGTGCATTTCTTGATTCATGTTAGTAACCTTAGCACCTCGAAGGCAGAGCCAAGAATGAACAAGTGCTTGGCTCTGGACCAGGCCCTGTCCCCAGCCCAGGGTATCATTGAGGACAGCACTAAGGACAGAGTGTTCTCGATTCCCCCACTGCCAGGCCGCACCTATTGAGGCTGGGTGTGTGGGAGGAACTGGGGAGGGGATGTGTGGAAGAACCCCATGTCCCTAGTTCTCCTGTAATCTGGAGCAGGGACAGGGTTTCCCACCCAGACTGTCCATTACCAAGGACAAGCCCCAAACCAGCTTATGTGTCCTGCTTGCCAGACCCTTGTATCCCTAGGGACCAGCACAAGCTCCATAAATATTTGTGGCATGGCATTATCAATGAATGAATACATGTCCTTGTGTTCTTTATTCCCTCTTTTGCAAGTGTTGCAGACGAGGGAAAGAGCTGGAAAAGGGGGAGGGATCTCTGAGAAAATGGGTCAGCAGGCTGCAGGGGGAGCTTGCCCCACTGGCCCCAGGTCCTGCTCACAATAGGTGTTGTTTCCTTGGTGGCAGCGATGTTGCAAAGTGTGTATGAGGTGAAGTGGGGAGAACCCTTGAATGTGAGAAAACCATTTTTCTCGGCTTTGTTTAGGCCGGGCAAGTGTATTCTCAATGCCACCCACCCGTTCTTGCACGGCACTTGATTTAATCATTTAGATGTTCTATGGGGGGGGTGTGTGTGTGTGGGGGGGGGGAGATAAAACAAAACGAACCCTCTAAATCTAAACCGTATTTCCCAGTCCACAGTGGAGCCCTTTCCCTGGCTTCCTCTTCATAAATATCCAGGAACCTGAGAGACTGAAGACTCTCCCCGCCCCCACCCCAAGCCTCAGGCTCCCGCTCCCATCCCCGCCCCCTCCCACCGCCCGCGGCCCCACAGCCCCGCAGCAGCCACAGGGGGAACCAAAGAGACAGAAGCCTTCCCAGCTGCCCGGACCACAGACGCCAACACCCCCCGCCCCCCACCACACGCCGCCTTGCCCGCCCGCGCCCCGCACGCTAGCCCACGACCGAGAGGCGGCGGCAGCAGCAGGCTGCAGGCTGCGGTGACTCGCACCGGTGCGCTCCTGGCAGCGCTTGCTATCCCAAGTGACTCGGACTGGCCCCGGGTCCCCGGCCCCAGCTCCCGCTCGCGCCACCCGCCCTCCTGTCCTTTCGCGCCTCTCTATCCCCCAGCTCGCGGGAAGGGAGGTCGCGGCAGCGGCCTGGAGGCACCGGCGACCGTGGCGACAGCGGCGAAAGTGGCGGCGGCGGTGGCGGCAGCGGCTGCGGCGGCGGCGGAGGCTGCGGCGGCGACCGTGGCGGAGGCTGTGGCGGAGGCCTCCGTAGCGGAGGCGGAAGCAGAGGTGGAGGCCGAGGTGGAGGCCGAGGCCTCAGTAGAGGAGGCAGTGGCGGAGGGCACCCGGGGGGAGGTGGCGGCCGCCCTGGCAGAGGGGAAGGAGGCGGGGGCTGCCCTGGCGGCAGTGGTTGTGGAGGCTAGCGCGGCTGAAGCTGCCTGCGCCGCCGCCGCCGCCGCCGCCGCCGCCACTGCAGCAGCAGCAGCAGCAGCAGCAGCAGCAGCGGAGGCTGCGGCGCCCTCCTTGGGGGAGGCGGACGCGGAGGGGGACGCGGAGGCGGAGGCGGCGGCGGCGGCGGCGGCGGCGGCGGCGGCTGCAGCCGCGGATGCGGAGACCAGCAGGGTCTCCGAGGGGAACCCAGACTTTCCTATGGCCTCGCTGTACGTGGGCGACCTGCACCCTGAAGTGACAGAAGCAATGCTCTACGAGAAGTTCAGCCCGGCCGGGCCCATCCTTTCCATCCGCATTTGCAGGGACAAGATCACCCGCCGCTCCTTGGGCTACGCGTACGTCAACTACCAGCAACCGGTGGACGCCAAGCGGGCCCTGGAAACCCTGAACTTTGATGTCATCAAGGGCAGGCCCGTGCGCATCATGTGGTCTCAGCGGGACCCCTCGCTCCGCAAGAGTGGGGTGGGCAACGTCTTCATCAAGAACCTGGGCAAGACCATCGACAACAAGGCGCTGTACAACATCTTCTCGGCGTTTGGCAACATCCTCTCCTGCAAAGTGGCCTGCGACGAAAAGGGGCCCAAGGGCTACGGGTTTGTACACTTCCAGAAGCAGGAGTCCGCAGAGCGGGCCATTGATGCGATGAATGGCATGTTCCTGAACTACCGCAAAATTTTCGTTGGGAGATTCAAGTCGCATAAAGAACGAGAAGCCGAAAGGGGAGCCTGGGCCAGGCAGTCCACCAGTGCTGACGTCAAGGATTTCGAGGAAGACACCGATGAGGAAGCCACCTTGCGATGAAGACATGCCAGGAGCCAGTCAGCCAGCAGAGCCAAATCTTGGCTCCCACCCGGTTTACAACTCCCCTCTTTGCCCCCTAACCCACCAGCAGTGTATTGTATTGTACTGGGAGTGCAGGTCTCTCTCCTCTCTCTCTCTTTCTCTCTCTCTCTCTCTCTCTCTCTCTCTCTCTCTCTCTCTCCTCTTCCCCCCTCTCTTCCTCTTTCCTTTCATCCCCTCCTCCTCCTCTTCCTCCCTCCTTCCTCTTCCTTCTGTCTTCCCCACCTCTCCTTTCCCCCCACACCCACCAAGGGCGTTGTGAATAATCTTGCTAATCTGTGCCACTTGATAGATTATAGGCTGCCTTTCTCCTTGTGCTTTGGTTTAAAAAGCACTTCATTCTCGCTTCCTTCACTACACAGGTGATACAATTTCATGGTAGAAACATCAGAAAGGAGAAGGAAATCAGATGAGGGAAAACCCAGAGAGTAATTGTTCCCCATGATTCTACTACCCAGAGGCAACCACTTTTTCGTGTGCTGTTTTTCCAGGCTCTCCTCTCTCCCTCTTTCTCCCTCCCTCTCTTCCTCACTCCCCACCCCCACCTTCCTTTTTAACACACTGTTATAGAATGGTTCACGTGTGTGGTGTTTCTTAATCTGCTTCTTCAGAAACTAAAGCCAAACAAAACACAACCCATTGAACTTCTTTCCATGTTATTCAACAGGCTTCCTAAATGTCGTCTTCAGTGCCTGCAGAGTGTATCCATGGATCTTTAACTCTTCTGTAATCATTTCCGCATTGTTGGACATTCAGGGGGTGCCTAGTTCTTTCCTTGTGTTTAAACCCAACACTGCATACTCTGACGAATGAATCCTTCCTTGTCAAGCCAAATCTTCGCTAGCATACCGGATGGTCTTCTTAATTGTGGACGCGCAGGATCCACAATAAAATATCCTTGCAGGATATTTTAGAGACTTTTCCTGTGTGTTGCCAAATGGCCCCTTCATAAGCATTGTACTGATTTGCATTCATGCCAGCCAGCACAGCTAGTAAAAACAGTATGTCCATTCCCCCTGCATAGTCTCCTAGTCACTGTAATTGATGTGTGTGTGTGCTGGAGTGTGTGCGTTTTGGCCAGCTTGATGGGCTGCAAATGGTATTTCACTGTTTTAGGTTATTTTGCTGGATTTAAATGCTCTTTATCACCCTCTTTTCCTTGTGCCCACTTACTGCCCTTTTGCCCATTGCCAGAAACATCATTCGGCTTTATTGCAGGAAAAAATTAAACTGCAGGCAACAGAAGAAAATTAATGTTCCCAGTAATCAACCCTAATCGCCACACATACATTCCTAAATCATTTTCATGTGCACTTCCCCAGTATTTTTCATGTGATATATATGTGAATTTTCATGTATATACTGTTTCAATATCTGCTTTTTCACACATGAGTATATAATAGAGATAAGATATAGATGTATAAATATTCTCGAACTTCGTTTCATGTCATTAAATATTCTTCTAAAAATTGTTTCATGGCTGTTTAGTGTTTAGTGGAGGGGCTTGACAGAGGAATAGATATATGCATTCATCTCTATATTTGTATTTAGATATAGATATGGGGTTGTCTTTTCACAGCTTTCTCTTTGTTGAACATCTGGATGTTGAACATTTGTATTGTTTTGTTTTCTTATTCAAAGCCTAGCTGCTCATAATATCATAGTGCACAAACCTTGCTTACATTCAATATTAGTTTCCGAACATTGGTGAGAGCGAATTGCAGAATCAAAGGACACAGAAGGTTTGAAATCTTTCTTTTTCTTTTTCTTTTTCTTTTTATTCCTTATTAAATGAATATCCAGAAAGATAGTATCAATTTACCCTCACCAAGTACACAAATAATATCAGAGGATCGAAAGCTTGACAGTTATTTAACCTTGCTATTACTGTTATTTCTGTAGTCTCCCAATATTTTATCAGGGGGACTTGTGCTTTTTAGTTTTTATTTACTTTGAGCATTTATTTTGATACAAATGACACAATGTCATAATAGAATCTTTTTAAAATTGATCATGAACAATGTAAAAATCACTCCTAATTCTACTACTTGACAAGAAAGACATTGGAATACATAAAACATGTACATAAATAAATAATACCTTCAAAAATGTAATATGTATTGTTTAATTATGGAATACATTCACTAAATTGGTCTTTCATATCATCTTTCCAAATTATTAAAAATTCTTTTTTACTTTTGTTTTTACTTTATGTTCCATTTTATGGTTGAGCTACAGTTTCTAAAACGCAGCCCCTTAATGTATATTTAAGTTGTTCTAGTTTTTCCTTAGTAAGATTAACTCTATGAGGAACACATTTGTAGCTGAACATTTGCTAACATGTGCAGAGATTTAATTGCGTTAAATACTTGTCAGTCTGTTGCCAAGTGCTTCTTCATAAAGTTTATGCCCATTAACTGTGTATATGTGCTGCCAAATTAAGCACAAGTTTGTGTCCATTAACTGTGTAAGAGAGTGTATATTTACTTGCTCATCTTCTTCAGTTAGTATTCTTTTTGTTTGAGAAATTGGTTAAGCCTGTGTATTTTGGTTTTACTATTTCATTTTACAGGTGTGTTGCTTGAAAAAAAGACATACATATTAAATATATAAAGACATACATATAAATATATACAACAAATATATACAGTCTCTTTTAAGAGATTACTTTTTGCTTATTTTCTATATTTAAAACAAATTTTAAGATCACACCAAATGTATTCTTTCAATTTTTTTAATTATGTTGTAAATATAACTAAAATATCTTTGGTTATTTAGTATTTTTCCATAGCTCACTATCATCGTATAGGTGGATCAGAATTTTTTTAAATGTTTCCTCACTTTTGACTTTAATATAGTTTCTAAACTTTCCCCATTTAGCCCAAATCTGTAGTAAGTAATTTTGCTGTATAATTATTGTATTCACATAAATACATAGAAGTGGAATTGAAAAATAGAAGTGCTTAAAAAAATTTTAGCTGTACCATCAAGTGGCCTGGATATACCAATTTATACTCCCACTGATATATTGGAAGAATGCCCATTTTCTTGCACAGGTTCCTCCCTGGGTATTATAAGATTTGCTAATATGTTATTAAAAAATATATAATTTTTTGTCTTCCTTTTGCAATTTTTAAAAATAATAACTTTTTGTCTTTTATTCAAGGAATATAAATTCATTTAAAACTCACAATGCATTGATAGGCAAAATAAAATAAAAGTAGCACTAATAATATAAGGAAAAAAATTTAAATTTTATGTATACATATATGCATATATAAATTTGCATTAATACATACATAATTATGTTGTATAATAACTCATACATATTTTTATATATAAGATATAAAATCATAATTTGCATTCTTTCCTCTTTGTTTTTTTTTTTTACCCATCCTTCCACCCTTTTTCCCCTATGGTAACCAAGTTTATTCTTTATAATTTATAATTATAATCTCTCTCTCTTATTTTTCCCTTTGTTTCAAAACCTTTAGTAATAAATTAGTCTTGAAATATTTTTATATTCATTTTTTCACATCATTTAAAATAGTCTTTGAATAGCCATTGTGTATATGGATGGATTCATTCTTCCTACATTGATAGCTATTTTCTATGTTTCCAATTCTTTGTTAATTTCAGGCCACTGTGTTGACTACTGTTTACCTAATTTACAGTCCATTTTTCTGTAGCAAACATGTCTAGAAGAAAAAAAGCAGAAAAAAATTATAGACCAGTTATCAGACCATATGGTCAAATTTCCAGTTGTAAAGTAGTGTCAACTTACACTATGATTCTGTTATTTCTAATCTAAATGTGCACCCAGTTCTTTGCACAGGGCTCTGAGCTGAGTATTAGAATTTGTATTAAACTTTGTTATGTTTTTAGTGGAGAAAATAGAATCCATGTTTTTCAATTTTACCTGTAATAACATTTTTTTTAAAATTTCTGTCTTCTAGGCAAACAAATCGTAGAAAAAAACATTATTTATTTTTAAACAGAGTGAGTAACATGGAACACAACCATAATCCTATCATGGGATAAAGACTACATGTAGGGGTGCCTGGGTGACTCAGTCAAGCGTCTGACTTCAACTCAGGTCATGATCTCGCAGTTCATGAGTTGGAGCCCCACTTTGGGCTCTGTGTGGACAGCTCAGAGCCTGGAGACTGCTTTGGATTCTGTCTCCCTCTCTCTCTGCCCCTCTCCCACTCATGCTCTGTCTCTCTCTCTCAAAAATAAATAAAAATATTTTTAAAAAATTTAAAAAACACTTAAAATTTGGTTGTATTACCTTTCACACTTTTAATTATGCATAGACTAGATGTATGCACCGACGTGTACATATTCATAAATATCCAATAGCTTTTTTTTACTAAAATGCCACATTAACATAAATCTATGTCAATTACTATTACACAACATTATTTGCAATGGTTACATAGTATATTATGGTACCTATAGTAGGCCAGTTGACTTAACTAGTGGATTTTTGTTTCTAGTTTTTTCACATTAAAATAAAACCTGTTAGAAGACTATTGTTGCAGTCATACCTTCATACACTTTCAAGAATACTTTTCATACATTTATTAGAAATCTAATTATCAAATTACACTGTCAAAAAGACTGTGAGATCATTTCCACATTAACCCTCCATAATCCATCCCAGTTTACAATTTCATCCATTGTTCAGCATTACTGTTACTTGTAATTCTTTTTAAACTATGGGAAAAAGATGGTTCCAAAGACAAATAATTTTTCAACTTATTTTCAAAAAAATTAAAATTGTTTGAGTCAAAATATAATGATCTTATATAATACTCAATCTGTGTCAGGTATTGTTATATGTGCTTCTCATGTAATAACTCATTTAATCCACACAACAACCTCTATATGGTATATAGGGTTTTTTTTTTTACATTTTACACATGAAGTAACTGAAGCACTTACAGCCCAAAGTCATACAACTAGGACATGAACCCATGTAGTATAGATTCATAGTTTACTCTTAACCACTAAACTATAATGAAAAAAAGACATAATGACTGTCCATGTGTTTTTATATCTTCAAATCACTTTTTCTTATGTTTATGCAAGCAAAATTTGACAAAAATATATTCAAATACTTTATCCTTAAATATTTTATCTAGCAAAACACATCTTTAGAAAATGAGAGAATGATGTCATCAAGATGGTGATGTAGGTTGTTTCCATCTTTCAGTCTAGTTACAGGAAGGCCAATTAGCAATCATACATTGATAGGACGTCATTAAGGGAATCCTAAACCCTGAGGGTGAGTCTGAAGGATCCCCCAAACTGCAGAGACCAAGAAGGACCACGTTAGAAGTGTGAGAGGGGGGGCTATACTCTGACAGCATCTTTTTTTTTTTTTAATTTTTTTTTCTTCCTTTTTATTTATTTTTGGGACAGAGAGAGACAGAGCATGAACGGGGGAGGGGCAGAGAGAGAGGGAGACACAGAATCGGAAACAGGCTCCAGGCTCCGAGCCATCAGCCCAGAGCCTGATGCAGGGCTCGAACTCAGGGACCGCGAGATCGTGACCTGGCTGAAGTCGGACGCTTAACCGACTGCGCCACCCAGGCGCCCCTACTCTGACAGCATCTTGCCCCAACCACAGGCTGGCATGGAGCCACCCTGAGAGGGTTCCCTGGACTTAAGGTTTCTTCAGTAGGAAAAAGAGAATCCAAGGTGGACAGCCAGTTGCCCCAGTGTTATGGGATGTTTCCCAGGAAGCCCACTTGGATCTTGTTTCATGAGGATTACAGGGAGAATCTGCAGCTCAACCACTGGGGATCAGAGATACAGGAGTGAGGCTTACAGCAACGAATGCTCAGACGTTGGCAGCTACATTCCTGCTTGCAATGATGCCAGAACAGAGATCCCAGCCAGTGGCTCTGCCCATCTGCAGAGCTAAGCTGGTGGCCCTGTCTGGCTAGGGAGCTCAGTTGGCAGTTATATTGGATGTGGGTCTCCAGTCAACAGGCCGTACCCACTATGGAAACCATTCTATGCCCTACCTAGGTTAGGAAGCAAATTCACATCCCTTCTCAACTGCTGAGGGGAGCCTCCAGTCACGTCCTTTGGGAAGCCTAGCCAGAAAACACTGGCAGCTGTGGAAGCTACCTTATAGCTCTGCTTGGGCAAGGAGCCAAGCCAGAAGCTCTACTCAACTGTTGAGCATAGTGTCTTACATCTCATAACCAGGGAGCCTGAACAGTAACCCTGGGTAAGTGCAATCCCAGCCCATTATGATACTGCTGAGCTACAAAGTCCAGCCTACACCCCTGCTTGATTTCCAAACACAGCCTGTGGCCTTGCTCAGGCAAGGAGCCCAGATGGTGACTCTGCCCAATTGCAGAGCATAGCCAAAAGAACCACTTTATGAGAGAGCTTGGACAGTGACCCCACCCAACCACAAAGCATTTTTTACAGTCTCAAGCCCACTCAACTTCATGATGCAGCTGGAGGCCCTCCTAACCAGAAAGTCCAAGCAGGGACCTTGCACAAAAGCAGAACATGGCCAGTGACCTCTTCTGACTGTGAAGCCCCGCCTGTGTCTTCACCTGAACATGGAGTCCAGTCAACACACCATCTGGTGTAGAAGCATAGCCTAATACCTCATGCAAGCAGAAGAAATTATGAAGCCAGGCCCACAAACTTGCTCAATTGCAGAGTCCAACCAGTGACACAACATTGTGAACACAGCCTGCAACCCCACTTGACCAGAGGTGATTGCAGAGCTCAGCTAGAGGCCCCATTTGACCACAGTGTATGGCCAGTAGCCTCGCTCAACTAGAGACCCTCAAGACAATCTTCGCTTGCCCATAGATGCTACCAGCTGATCTATCCAGTGCCTCAACCTGAGCTGACTTGTAAAGGTCTTTCCTTGCTGAAGCAAACCTGTAAAATATTGAAGAGCAGATCACTTACTTAAATGAGCAGAAAGTAATGCAATGAACCAAGGGTCACAAAGAATCAAGTAACTATCACACCACCAGAAACTAATTAAACTCCAATAACTTACCTTAAATAAATGGAGATTTATGTATCTATGTATGAACTCTCTGACAAAGAGTTCAGAATAAAACTCCTAAGAAGTTCAGTCAACTTCAAGAACACACAGACAACTACATAAAATTAGGAAAACAACATATTAACAAAATGAGTCCAACAAAGAAACAGACAGTGCCAGAAAAAAAAAAAAAACCAGAAATACTAGAGCTGAAAACAATACTGACTGTACTAAAGGATTCAATGGATAGCTTCAACAGCAGATTTGAACATGCAGAAGAAAGAATCAAAGAGACAGAATAGAGAGTCTGGAGATAAACTCACCAATATACAGTCAATTAAAATTTGATAAAGGCACCAAGAATACACAGTGGGGAAAAGATCATGTCTTCAAAAAATAGTGTTGGAAAATTGGATATCCACATGCAAAAAAATGAAACTGAACTGCTCAAAATTAACTTAAATGTAAGACTGGAAACCATAAAACTCCTAGAAGAAAACTTAAGGGACTTGGTCTTGGCACTGATTTTTTGATATAACACCAGAAGCACAGGCAACCAGAACAAATATAGACAAGTGGGACTCGATGTCAGACTAAAGAATTTCTGCATAGCAAAGAAAACAACCCAGTGAAAAATCAACCTATAGAATGGGAGAAAATATTTGCAAACAATATATATAATGATAGATTAATTTATAAAATACACAAGGAACTCATACATCTCAATATAATAAAAATAAACTTATTAACAATATAAAATTAAACTTATTAAACTTATTGAAATGGATAACAGATACATGAAAATGTGCTCAACATTGCCAATCATCAGGCAAATGAAAATCAAAATCACAATAATATACCACCTCACACCTGTTAGGATAACTATTATCAAAAATAAAAGAGAGGGGTGTCTGAGTGACTCGGTTGAGCATCTGACTCTTGATTTCAGCTCAGGTCATGATCCCAGGGTTGTGGAATAGAGCCCTGTGTCAGGCTCTGCACTAAGTATGGATCCTACTTAAGATTCTCCCTCTCTCTCTCTCTTTCTCTCTCTCTGACCTTTCCCCACTCATGCTCTCTCTCTAAAAACAATCTTAAAAAGACAAGAGAGAAGATGGCGGCGTAGGAGGACGCTGGGCTCACCGCACGTCCTGCTGATCAAATAGATTCCACCTACACCTGCCTAAATAACCCAGAAAACCGCCAAAGGATTAGCAGAACGGAGTCGCCGGAGCCAAGAGCAGACGAGAGGCCCACGGAAGAGGGTAGGAAGGGCGGCGAGGCAGTGCGCGCTCCACGGACTGGCGGGAGGGAGCCGGGGCGGAGGGGCGGCTCGCCAGCCAAGCAGAGCCCCCGAGTCTGGCTTGCAAAAAGCGGAGGGGCCTGATGGACTGTGTTCCGACAGCAAGTGCGACTTAGCATCTGGGAGGTCATAAGTTAACAGCTCTGCTCAGAAACCGGGAAGGCTGGAGGACAAAGGGAAGGAGAGCTGCTGAGCCCCCGGACGACAGAGCTCAGTTTGGTGGGGAACAAAGGCGCTTGCCAGCGCCATCTCCCCCGCCCATCCCCCAGCCAAAATCCCAAAGAGAACCAGTTCCTGCCAGGGAACTTGCTCCCTCCGCGCAAACACCCAACTCTGCGCTTCTGCGGAGCCAAACCTCCGGCAGCGGATCTGACTCCCTCCTGCTGCCACAGGGCCCCTCCTGAAGTGGATCACTTAAGGAGAAGCAAGCTAAGCCTGCCCCTCCTGCCCACGTGCACCTTGCCTACCCACCCCAGCTAAGACGCCAGATCCCCAGCATCACAAGCCTGGCAGTGTGCAAGTAGCCCAGACAGGCCACCCCACCCCACAGTGAATCCCGCCCCTAGGAGAGGGGAAGAGAAGGCACGCACCAGTCTGACTGTGGCCCCAGCGGTGGGCTGGGGGCAGACATCAGGTCTGACTGTGGCTCCGTCCACCAACTCCAGTTATACACCACAGCACAGGGGAAGAGCCCTGCAGGTCCTCACCACGCCAGGGACTATCCAAAATGACCAAGCGGAAGAATTCCCCTCAGAAGAATCTCCAGGAAATAACAACAGCTAATGAGCTGATCAAAAAGGATTTAAAGAATATAACAGAAAGTGAATTTAGAATAATAGTCATAAAATTAATCGCTGGGCTTGAAAACAGTATAGCTGACAGCAGAGAATCTCTTGCTACAGAGATCAAGGGACTAAGAACAGTCACGAGGAGCTGAAAAACGCTTTAAACGAAATGCATAACAAAATGGAAACCACCATGGCTCGGATTGAAGAGGCAGAGGAGAGAATAGGTGAACTAGAAGATAAAGTTATGGAAAAAGAGGAAGCTGAGAAAAAGAGAGATAAAAAAATCCAGGAGTATGAGGGGAAAATTAGAGAACTAAGTGATACACTAAAAAGAAATCATATACGCATAATTGGTATCCCAGAGGAGGAAGAGAGAGGGAAAGGTGCTGAAGGGGTACTCGAAGAAATAATAGCTGAGAACTTCCCTGAACTGGGGAAGGAAAAAGGCATTGAAATCCAAGAGGCACAGAGAACTCCCTTCAGACGTAACTTGAATCGATCTTCTGCACGACATATCATAGTGAAACTGGCAAAATACAAGGATAAAGAGAAAATTCTGAAAGCAGCAAGGGGTAAACGTGCCCTCACATATAAAGGGAGACCTATAAGACTCGTGACTGATCTCTCTTTTGAAACGTGGCAGGCCAGAAAGAATTGGCACGAGATTTTCAGTGTGCTAGACAGAAAAAATATGCAGCCGAGAATCCTTTATCCAGCGAGTCTGTCATTTAGAATAGAAGGAGAGATAAAGGTCTTCCCAAACAAACAAAAACTGAAGGAATTTGTCACCACTAAACCAGCCCT
>NW_024412761.1:0-7635 GCF_014898765.1 Herpailurus yagouaroundi
ATATTTCTTATCTCTGCCCCATCCCCACAAAGCTATTATAAATATACCGTTTGATACCTTGTCTTAGAAGAGATCAGAATTTTTGTTTTGGAGCTTCATATCAGTTTCTTCAGTTTTTTTTTTTTTTTCCCCTGTGGCATGTGTTTCCATTGTATGAATGTACCTTAGTTTATTTGACCAGCCCTGTATTTACTGGACACTGGAGTTCACTCTTTCTATAAATAACCGTGTGTACGTGATCTTTTAACTCTATGCAACTATCTCTGTTCAGTAAAGTCCCAGAAACAGAATTGCTGAGGCAAAGGATAAATGAATCTACAATTTTCATAGATAATCGCCTGTTTACACTCTGTCAGGAATGTACCTGTGCCCCCTCGGCCTTGTAGGCAGAAGGTATTATCAAACTTTTGGATATTTGCTCATCTAATAGGTAGAACATGATAAACTTTTTTTTCAAGTTTATTTATTTGTTTTGAGAGAGAGAGAGAGAGAGAGAGAGAGAAAGCGAGCATGAGTTGGGGAAGGGCGGGGGGGGGGGAGAGAGAGAATCCCAAGCAGGCCCCTCGCTCTCAGTGCAGAGCGTGATGCAGAGCTTGATCCCAGGAACTGTGAGATCATGCCCGAGCCAAAATCAAGAGTCGGACGCTTAACTGACTGAGCCACCCAGGCGCCCCGAAAATGGTAAATTTTTATTAAGCGCTTCCTTCAGCCAGACCCATGTTCCCTCACAGTGTCTAGGATCTTCTTTTCTACTCCTGTGTGCCCCTACCTTCTTGGTTCATTCAAGTCTTTACAGGTTTCCCAGCTGCTGTGGGAAGAACACCAGATTGGGTGCGGGTACGGACTGGCTTGTAGCAGGATCCGGCCTCAAGCCCTGTTCTACCAGTCACAAGTCCAGTAACGGCAGGCCAAGCGTTGGCTCTGTGAGGTTGTTTCTTCATCTGTAAAGTGGAGGCTCCCTCATAGGGATTCTCTAGCTGAGAATCAGATCAGATGCCTGGGGGCGAATTACAGCTGAAGCAGCTTCTGAGCAACAGAGCACATTAGCTAGAACTTTCAAACATCAAACAAGAATTTAGGTAGAACATCCTGGAAGGGAGCAATCCCCGCTCTATCGGCTGGGCCCATGGCGTGACTTAAGTTCATTCACCTGTCTGAACCCTTCCTTGTGTCTCCTCCTCCCACAGGCCAGCCCGCCGGCCCTCTGTGTGTCATGTGCCCTGCTTTTATCTTTCGTGAGTCTTGTGATTGGAAAATTCCAGCTTAAGGCCGTTGAATCAGTGACCGTCCACCCTGTGTGGGAGGCGTCATCCTGGGCATTGTGGGAGAAGTCAAGGGAAGAGGGTCAGGATGTACAGACCAGCGCGGGGCAGTGGCGTGCGGAACCGGCAAACACAGAGCACACAGATGCACAAACACACATCCAGCACCATCACTCTGAGTGCTGGGCCTGAAGTTATCTTCGCACGTCCACACACACCAGCTCTTAGAGGGTGTGTCTGAGGGTGAAGAGTCACATCAGCAGTTAAGAGTTCACTTATTTTTGTCATATTACTTAAATGTTTGTTTACGTGGATTTTTTAAAGTTTATTTATTTTGAGAGAGAGAGAACAGGCGTTCTATCAAAATAAATGTTAAAAAAAGTTTTTTAAAATCATCTACAAGTTAAACATAAAGTACAAAAGATATAACATTCCAATGAAATGTATTAACTTAATGTTTTCTGGAAACCAAACTGCAGTTTGCTTTGTGAATAGAGGATTGATGGCCTGAATAGCTTCTTTTGTGTTGGTTGGGTCTGAATTATAGTGATCCCTGAGAAGCACAGCTAGGGGCAGGTGGTTAGGAGTGTGGACTCAGGAGCCAGACTGCTGGAGTCTTCCATTAACCAGCTTTGCGACCCCGGGCAAGATACTCAACCTTTCTGACCTTGATGTCCTCATCTGCAAGACGGGGATAAGAATGCTAGCAAGTGAGTTAAGGTATGCAAAGCGCTTAGAGCAGTGCCAATCACAGGGTGAGTGCTCCATAGGCGGTGTCATTATCATTTTACTACTGGGGGTCCCCGTGATGTCAGTTCTCGCGCTACTTGTCTGTGTATACACGGCTGCAGATCTGTGCTTGATGATATTTGTCAGAGGTCGTTATCACGAGGCCTTCTCTTGGGGGAAATGATTCTTCGCACTTGCAGCCCCCTCTGTACTTTCATGAGCACCCCTGACCGCCAGGTGGTGCCGTGGACCCCAACACGCTAGTCCACGCGCTCAGGAAAAGCGCAGGCTCAGAATCGCTTGGCGGGGGCACTCTATGGGGTGGTCATGCCGATTCTCCAGCCCATGCTTTTATTCCACACCTACGCCTCTGTGTACGCGCAATATACGGATGTATATAATACGTATATGTTTCCAGACTGTCTTCTAAATGAAAGCACAAACTTCTAGAATTTTTGAACAGGCAGTTTTTGAAAAACGCTGCCCTGAGCTGGACAGAAGTGGAAGGACTGGAGCGTTTCAGCCCTATGTTGCATTTTCTTCAAAAGTTTTGAAAATTCTCTTTCTTTCACTTTTCCTTCAAACCCTCATCTCTAGCACTTTTTGCCACTTGATGTGCATGTCTCTTATTCTCTCTGGGTCCTGCCGACCAGCTCTGATCCTGGTGAGACTCTTGTGAACTTGATTTCATCCTGACCGTGGTGTTGATTTGGTGGAAACTCTAATTTATCACACAAGCTTCTTGCTGTCGGGTGGTGTTTCTTTATTCCCACACCCAGTCCACTCCATCATTAAAATGTGTCTTACAGATGAGGGGTCATTTATAATTGATAACCATTTCGGTAATGCTGGTGAATATTTCCGTAATTCTCTTTCCTTACATTTTTATAGCCATGTGTGTAGAGGCTAAGCAGTCTTGCCAGTGGCGATAAGAACAACCAGTGACAAATTGAGGTTAATGTTTATTGAGTACTTACTTTGTGCCAGACACTCTATAAGCATTTTACCTATATGATCTCATTCAGCCTTGAACACAGTCATAGGTGGGTGCTGTTACCGTGCCGGTTTTACGGGTAAAGGAATGAAGTCCGTGAACTTTAGGAACCTATCGTGGGGCTACAGCAGTGTGCCAACCAAAGCCAACCAACATCACCCTTTAAGGAAACCCCTTACCCACTAGCTATGGATTTACCTATTCTGGACGTTTAATACCAACGGAATCATACACTATGTGGCTTTTTGTGACCTCCTTCCTTCACTTAGTGGGTTTTCAAGGTTCATCCGTGTTGTAGCATGGGTCATGGCTGAATCATATTCCATTGTGTGAATACACCACAATTTGTTTTATCTTTTCAGTTAGTGGACATTTGTTCTATTCCTACTTTTTGGCTACTGTGACTAATATTGCTGTGAACACTCGTGTACAGGTTTTTGTGCAGACATTGTCTTTTAATTCTCTTGGGTATATACCCATGAGTTGAATTGCTGACTCATATGGTAACTCTGTGTTTAACTTTTAAGGAACTACCAAACTGTTCTCCACAGAGGCTGCACCATTTCACATTTCCGCCAGCAGCGTGTAGGAGTTCCATTTTCTCTACACCTTTGTCAACACTTGTTATTCTCTGTCTTTTTAAGTTTTAAAAAAATTTTAATGTTTCTTATTTTAGAGAGAGACAGAGAGAGAGAGACAGAGCATGAGTTGGGGAGAGGCAGAAAGAGAGGGAGACACAGAATCTGAAGCAGTCTCCAGGCTCCAAGCTGTCGGCACAGAGCCCGACACAGGGCTCGAACCCACGAACCGTGAGATCGTGACCTGAGCCGAAGTCGGATGCTTAACTGATTGAACCACCCAGGTGCCCCTCTGTCTTTTTTATTATAGGCATCTTGGTAGGCATAAAGTAGTATCTTATTACGGTTTTGATTTGTATTTCACTACCGTCTAATGATATTGAGCATCTTTTCATGTACTTTCCATTTGTATACCTTTAGAGAAGTGTCTCTGTAAACCTTTGCCCATTTTTCAGTCAGATTATTTGTTCTAATATTATTGAATTGTAAGAGCTCTCTATATTCTGGATACTAGACCCTTATCAGATATATGATAATCCTTGGAAAGAAGATATGCAGATTTTTTTCCTGTTCTATGGGTTATCTTTTTACTTTCTTGATAGTATCCTTTTGAAGCACAAAAGCTTTTAGTGTTGGTAAAGTCCAGCGTACCTGTTTTTCATTGTTTACTTATTTGTTGGCTGTCATATAAGAAACCATTGCCTGATCCAAAGATTTATACCTGTTTCCTTCTAAGAGTTACTTTTAGGTCTTTGATCCATTTTGAGTTCATTTTTTATATGGTGTGAGGTAGGGGTCCAACTTTCTTCTTTTGCATGGGACTGTTCGCTTATCCCAGCACCATTTGTTGAAAAGACTATTCTTTCCCCACTGAAATGTCTTGGGCTGCAAATCAGCTGCCCATAAATGTATGGGTTGTTCGCCAATGTTTGACTAGCATGTCTTGAAATGTTGTTTGGGTTTATGATGTAGATAAGAGCACACAGCTCAGCCAGAAGACATTAAGGTAGAAACTTGAGTTCTAAAATCCTTATGGAAATGAGCCCACATTAAGGGGAGTTTGGCACGTCTTCTGACCCAGTGTAAACCATTAGGGCAGATATGGGCAATCTCTTGGGCCCCGGGTAGCTTTGTTGTTGTAGGAATCTGTATTCGCCCGTGACATACTCTATCGGTTCATAAACAAAGGAGGAGACAGCAAATAGTTCTAGTTCAGAAACAGAATGTGGATTCTCAGAAGCCTCAGGAGAAGGGGAGCAGCCACTAGCCAGTGCACATTTTAGAAGGCCCAGAGTAGTTTTCATGTGCGTGCGTGTGTGTGTGCGTATGTAAAGACAGTAACGGTGGCTCCCCGTAGTCCCTGAAGCACCACTGAAGGGCAGGAAGAGGCAGTACCATTGGAAGAGTGAGCAGGTGCACACCCCATGTATACTTGCGTGCACACTCCTGCACCCCGTGTACACTGATCTCCGGCAGCAGGTCCTGGGGACAGGAGGCATCTGGGACCCCACATACGGCCCAGCCCTGGTGGACCAGCGCTTGCACCGGAGATCCCGGGCCCCGCAGTTCCCTTGGCCGTCCACTCTACCTCAGTCCCAGCTGGGGAGAAACTTTGTGAGGCGTGTCAGAGGAAGGCTTGTGTGTAAGCAGAGGAGCACGGTGGGTGGATGACGAGGATGTTTTGTTTTGGAAATCCCCAGACAGCAGTTTTGCCTTCTTACCGCCGTCCCAATAGCCTTGGGCATTCTAGCTGACAGCTTGTCACACAGGTTTCTCTGTTTAAAACCTTCCAGGGTATTGTCGGAATTCAGCAAAGCCCAGGTAAACTCTGTGCCAACCAATGGACTGAGCGGACTGAGTGGAGAAATGGAGATTCCCACGGGGCTGGCCTCACTCCCCCTCCCCGGCCTGGAGGCCAGCATCCCTTTTGATGTGCCCGCAGAGCCCCTCCCGCCCCAAGCATCCTCTGGGACTCAAGATGGGGACCGCAAGCAGGAGCCGCCTCCCCAGGCACCTGGCACCCTGGGCTTGCTGCAGTTGGGCACTGCCAAAGCTGTCCCCTCGGTGAGCATTTTAGACCAGAGGCCTTCCAGTCCCGTGGGAGAGGCGGCGGCCAGAGCATTCAGCCCAGGGAGCGGCCAGCAGAAGTCTGTGGAGGATGACGGAGCTGCACGGAGCCTTGGCGTGTCCTCACCCACCAGCCCGGTGAGTGATACAAGCTTTTCGGGGAGAGGTCTTGGGGAAATGTCTCAGAGCTGGTGCAGGGTCTCCCCAGCTAGCCACCCCGAGTGGTCTCTGCCTTGTCTCCATTAGCCCCTCATATCTGTCACGGCGGACGTGAGCCAGGCACGGTGCCAGTCCCTTCCCATGGGTCTCTCTTGTCCTCTCACATTGACCCCGTAGAGAAGATAATTCTCATCTGATCATAGACCCTGCGCATAACCACTGCCACTTATCAGCTCAAGGCCTCCGGCAAGGCACTTTGCCTCACTGAGCCTTGGTTTCCTCCTCAGCTCTTGTTATTATTAAATTCAGATTTGCTAAAATACCAGACTTTGAGAATACTCATCTTGCAATATGAGCCAGGTTAGAACTGCACCATCCCATATGGTAACCACTAGCCACACGTGGCTGTTGAATGAGCGTGTAAAATGTGGTTAGTCCAAACTGAGATAAGCTATGTGAAATAAACACTGGATCTTGAAGGCTTCGTCTGAAAAAAAAAGAAGGCGAAATATCTCAATCATTTATCGATTATGTGTTACAATGAAAATATGTTTGATATTGGGTTAAATATAAAAGTTAATTACACGTGTTTCTTTTTACATTTTTTTTTTTAATTTTTTTTCAACATTTACTTATTTTTGGGACAGAGACAGACAGAGCATGAACGGGGGAGGGGCAGAGAGAGAGGGAGACACAGAATCGGAAACAGGCTCCAGGCTCTGAGCCATCAGCCCAGAGCCCGACGCGCGGCTCGAACTCCCGGACCACGAGATCGTGACCTGGCTGAAGTCGGACGCCTAACCGACTGCGCCACCCAGGCGCCCCTCTTTTTACATTTTAAAAACGTGGCTGGTAGAACATTTAAAATGACACATGTGGCTGGAATTCTGTTTCTGTTGGGCAGTGCAGCTCTAGAATGGGCCGGTCTCCTTTGCTGATAACCCCGAGGGAAGCCAGCCCTGGGAATCTCCTGCACAGAGCCATGGGTCAGAGGCTTGAGAACCATCGGCCCAGTGAAGCGGTGTCAAAGCTGTGGACCTGAGCTCTTTGCCATTTCACATTTGTCCTTGAGGATGAATAGCCAGGGTAGGAAGTTGTATGCACGTGTGCACGCGGACATACAGACCCCAGGATTATCCCAGCTGCTGTCTGGGGTCACGTTAGGATATGGTCTTGCTTTTTCAGCTCCATCCGTGCGTATCTCTCATCCGGTAGCTTCCAGATCCTGTAACTCAGGATGGGGCCAAGGCCGTGAAATAGATTAGGACATGCGCACACGCGCGCGCGCGCACTCACACACACACTTTTAAATAGCTTTATTGAGATATAACTCATATACCATACAATTCACCTAATTAAAGTGTATAATTGCAGTTTTTTTTGTATATTCACAAGGTTGTGCAGCCATCACTACAATCGAATTTGAAAATATTTTCATCCCCCAGAAAAGAAATCCCTTGGGACGCCTGGGTGGCTCAGTCGTTTGAGGGTCTGACTTCAGCTCAGGTCATGATCTGTGGTTCACAAGTTCGAGCCCCATGTTGGGCTCTGTGCTGACAGCTCAGAGCCTGGAGCATGCTTCAGACTCCCTCTCTCTCTGCTCCTCCCCTGCTGATGCTCTGTCTCTCTCTCTCTCTCTCAAAAAATAAATAAAAACATTTTAAAAAGAAAAGAAAAGAAATCCCTTACCATTAGCAGTGTTGCCCCATCCTCCTCCTCCGGCCTCACTCCTCTCATCCCCTGGCAACTACTTATTTCCTTTGTCTATAGATTTGCTATTCCGGACATTTCACAGAAAGGGAATCATGTAATATGCAGCCTTTGGTGACTGGCTTCTTCCAATTAA